>NC_088873.1:8393229-8652250 GCF_032884065.1 Artemia franciscana
AATTTGTGTGTTATAAAAGTGAAACCTTGCAAAATAGATCTTCTGCTTAATTGGAGTACAACAAAATTGTTTTCAGCTTCATAACTTTGCTCAATTCCATTTTATAAGGTTTGAAAGATATGCAAATACATTTCCTAAATTTGAAAAAAAAACATTGATTTGGCTCAAAATTCTACTCAAATAACAGGAATTGTATTTTCAGAACTAAAGGCAGAGAAAAAGCAACTAGTAACTGAAAATTAAGGTAAAATGTTGTTTTGTCAAAATTTCAATAGGTGAAAGGAGCAACCTGTCATGTAGGCAAATTTTAGGGCCCTCTAGAAGGAGAAGGAGTGGAGATGGGTACTTTATAATACCTTCCCAGGACATACTTTAGCCTATAGACCCATCTCTGAAAGTTTCATTTTCCTAACCTAAACCCTTTCTGAGATAGGAAGAAGTCAATTAACTAGAATTTTACCGAAGATAGTGCCCGATAAACTAAGACCAGGCTGACAAAAGGTAAACTACATTAAAATATTTAAGATAGGCTTATTCTACCTAATGAAATTTTTTAACTAAGCTTACAAAAATACAATGCTTCGAAAAATAAATAGATATCTTTCAGTCTCTAGATCATAATAATCCAAAAATTCATGAGATCACAAAATAGCAATGAAACGATTTGTAGAGCCTAGCCTACCTCAGCCCAGCTCAATACCAGCTGTTTATTTACAAACTAATTCGTGCTTTTTGTAAGAAATTAAAATCCATTGCAATTAGGGTCTATGAGGCAAAGCTTTAATTTATAGTTACCACCTGGCTATTTATTTCCATTTAAATTTATAATACACGCATATATTCTACCTGGCTAGGATAGATTTATTTTGGTATTTTTATATTTGTAGGTTCTTGGGATTGTTAATAGAGAGCGCGAGTACAATTAAGGGACATTTTCACATTGCGTTTTATGATGGATAAAAGCCGAATGGGTCAATGAATTAGAAACCCCGTTTTCCTGCGCTACGTAAAACAAAAAGTGTTTTTTTTTTTTTTTGCTTATTGCTATTTCCTTTCTACCTTGTGTTTAAAATCTCAAATGGATAGGTGTCTGAAAGAAACCAACCGTGTGCCCAATAAGATCATTTAGGTGAAGTTCAGACTGGCGACCTAGCCTTATACCTTGTCTCAAACTTTTTGAATTTTGAACCTGATAGCCTATATCTATATAGCTTATATCTATAAAGTATATTTTTATCCAATATCCTTCCGAATTTTGAAAAATTCCTTTTCTTGTTATTTTCACCGAAAAACACCTTTTTTGGCATTTTTGACTAAACAGTGATACAGTTAGAGGAAATGAGAAAACAGGACTCTCCTTGACTTGGATTATGTTGATGATTTGAGTGCCCTAGATGAAATATATGCAAAATAAATATTTTTTTAGAGTTTAGGGTACGAACATTAATTAGTCTTGAACTAACTTGGTCGAGTTCAAGACCAAGAATACATGAAGATGAAGGGGCGAAGTTAGGTAAGGTGAAGATCGGTCAGTTGGATACTTTGACTTAACTGCAGTGTCAAACAGTTCGTGGTAACGAACTGTAGTAAGGAGCGACGGTTTAAGTAAGGAGACGATGGATGTAATGAATATATTAAAAGTAGAATCAGGGCCGTCACGTACGGAGGAGTAGGGGGACGCGCCTAAATGTTTTTGGCCATTCGGTAAAGAAAATAAGTTTGTAATTCCAAATGATTTGTTCTGTTAAATAAGGACCCCAAAAATACTGACATATCATTTTCAGAAATAAGTAAACACAGCAATTTTACCTAATCCTGCCCCGTGATTTTGCGGATTGTGCCACAATTTTCCATTTGGTTAAATAAAGAGAATGAAAAGACTAGCATAACATGTTTCGAAATGTCAATCTTGGTCTGAGAATGCAGCGGTTTTACCAACGCATGCCTGGATTTTACAAATGTCACCACAATTTTTCATTCGGTCAAATAAAGAATATGAAAATACTGACATGACATTTATCAAAATTTCTATCACAGCCAGTAAATGCACCGCTTTTACTGACTGGAAAGAATGGGTGAAAACCTCATTGAGTAGAAACTAGTACGAGTGACCTGCATGGTGTTAAGTTTACAGTCAGGTTTTATAACAGGTTTGGTGGTTATTAGAGCTGTGGTGGTAAAGAGCGACGACCATCCAAGGGAACAACATGTCAGTTTCAAGATTCACAAATTACGTGAGTTGAATGATTGATCTCAAGTGCAAAGGAATAGATTAAGGAAAGGCATTACGTAAGTCGAGTTCAAGAAAAAATTGAGTAAAAATACAATGTTGTTGTGCATGAATATATTCGGCAAAGAATATCGTAAACGGACCAACGCCGTTTTTCACAAAAGCAACGAGCCTATATTGGATTTAGCTGCTGAGCGGGTTGTCTGTGACTTGCTTACCACATAAGCAACGAAAAGAAAGGCCATACATTACTGCAGAAACAGTTCTGGAAGTCCTAGAAAAGAAAAAAGTAAGCAAAAATTTGCTTATGCTTAAAAGCGTAAGCAATATGTCTCTTATTCAACAGGGTGTCTAAGAACACAAATAAGTTGAGATGGGAAGACAAATACGCTAACTTTGATGCATGACTCATAGAGAGAATCTCATTGCGAACACGTCTGCAGAAACACTTCCATATTCCGAAAAAATTTTGAAATCTTATGGGAACTGTACCTCTTCTTTACAGGTCTAATGAAACGAGTCATTACTTAGAAACAAGCAGTTGAGAGTGCTGAATCGACGCTGAAGCTTAAGAATCTGTCAATCACAATATGGACGTTCATGTCAGCAACTTTGATAGCGTTGTGGACCAGCTTTGACACTAGAACCAATTTTCGTCCACTAGCTTTGGACAAGAGCTATGAAAGCTTTCTAAAGCCCCGAAGATGTTTCCAGAAAAAGACCTAGATCTCGCAGAACTCATGTTAGAGCTATTGACCAGGATTGAGGTTGAAACCTATAAAGCAATTGATCACACCATCTTTGAGACTCTATTCTTTGGAGTTCATGTAGTCAAATCAATATTCTCGACTCTCTGATCAGTTTACTAGCAGATTGTGGCAGAATCGCCTACTCCAGCCATGGTGAAAAGAAGCTTCTGCAAAGTGAAACTGATCATGACACATTTATGCACAACTATGGACGATGACTGTTTTGATCACCACGTCATCATGTGCTTTGAGACTGCCGAACCAAGACGGTTGGCTTTTTAGCTGAATTTTCATAGTTGAATTTTATTTATTCTGTGTTTACTCAGTATATTTTAATTGAAATTGTCAGTCTCTCACTTCTGAGTTCTATTTGTATATAAATAATATTATCGCTTTATTCCTCATGTATTATTCTTTTTTGTGACTAGGTCACTAACTAGTTGTACATGCTTCTTATGAGAAACTGAACTAAAAGGCTAATATTCTTCAGCATCTACGATTCTTTGGGATTTTTTGCGCTCTCAAGCTTCATATTTGAAACGAAAACTACGCTAATTATTGATCAAAATGTGAGTCAATAAAAATGACCAGCCAGTCAGTGAAATTGCTCACCTCCCACCAAAAAAACATATTGGCTAATAACACTTGGAAAAATCTGGTTGTATCCCTGTTTCAAGGGCCATAGTGAGAGATAGGTTGATACCGCTAGGACACGTTCTGCAGATAAAGGTTGACAGATTGTCAAAGATCGTCCTTTTTGGTCAACCATCTGGGACCAAACAAAAAGCAGGTCGTACCTGAATGGGGTGGAAGTGGTTGCAAGAGGGGATTAAAAAGAAATTAGAACTTCTTGGGAGAGTGTACAGAAAAAAAAAACTTTGAATAGGTCAAGATTAGAGGAGGAGCGTGCGCAGCTGTGCTTCCCTCACGCAGGTTGGTGCTACAGTAAGTTGTTGTTAGTAATAGTTGTTGTAGTATAACTTTAAGATACTATAAAACTTAAGCATATAGGTTGTTCACAGAATGTATAAAGATCAGCAAAGGACTTTTGAAAACAATTAATCCATCAAAATAACATACTTTTTGTACTGATTCAAAATTTATAAAATTCCTCAAGTTTAATTTTTATCAATCAAAAGCTAAGAGCCTGGGAAAATTTGCCTGGTTCTCGAAATAAGGGGGGGGGGGTACATCCACAAAAGGTTAAACAATAGGAATAAGAATTAAAATATCAGATTAATAATGTCAGAGAACCCTAGTGTAAAAGTTTTGAAGTTCATATCTACAAAATTGTGGAATTCTGTATTTTTTCCAAAAAAGAATATACCGTATGTGTGTTTAATCATTAATTTTTTATTTTCGTTTCCCCAGGGGTGTTTGCATCGAGCTAATGTTCCAAGAATATTGAAAGAGGGCTCATTCAAACTAAAATTGAAAGTTCTGGTGCCCTTTTAATGGACAAAAAGACTGGAGTAAAACTAGCCCCCTACTGCACCCCTTTTCCCCCAAAGCATCTGATCAAAATTTTGAGATGGTCTTTAACTTCAGCATTGTCAAAAGTTCGAATATCTATGCCTCTGCTCTGAGGATATCATAACACCCCACAGCTGCGGGAAAGGGCTGTAAGTTATGGATTTCGCCAATTGTTTAAATGGAGTGTGTGTTTTCGGGAAATATACGGACAATTGTCGGTGAAAATTGTTCACGAAGGGGGGATTTCTTAGTATGATTTAAAAAAGATGAGAAACTAAATGAAAAAAGGCAAAAGTTCTTCACATGAAAACAACGATCAACATTAAAATCTAAAAGGAACAGATTGGATTATTCCATGCATGAAAGGGACTGCTCTGCATGTATACCTTTCATAGCGTTGCCTTATTTTAGATGTTTCTCAAGTCAAATCCATTTAGCATATATTCCCCGTGGCCTTTGCCTTTTTCATACTGCTTTAGAATAGAACTTGTGTGTTGACAATCCTTTGTACCTTCATCTGAACTTCGTGCATTTTCTAAACTTAGTCGGTAAGGCCACAAATAAGGATCATCAGCGTTACTCTTGATTTCCTTTTCATCCGTCTTTAGCTGAATAGTTACCTCTTACTCCCTTACCAATAGTTTAGAAGACATGTCTGCCGGCTATGATCACTGACAAGACTGCGGTCCTGATGGTACTATGGTCACAGTAATTGACTATGAAGAAGGACCTCCGAATGTGCGGTCCGCATCTGAGGACCTCAGATGCGGTAATATAGATAGCATGAATATTTTTATTCCTTTGGAGATCTTTCTTCAAAGCATAATTCAAAGCAAAATTAGGAGTAATGACAGATATGCTTGCACCAATTGGTTCGAATATCATGGTTCTCTGTGTGTGCGCACACATAAAACGTATAAAAACACATAAACGTATAACATATTAATAAAACGTATAAGGAAACAATATTAGTGAAAAGTAATGGGAAATAAGTCAGTCCTTATACAAGAGAGATAGCTTTTCAAACTAAACGGCGGTTTCGCGACTTGGAAAGTCGATCTGGAATCATTTCCCTTGTGCTTTTGCGGATGAAGATGGACAGGAGTAGCACTCGGATTTTTGCGACTAGAAAAACTTTCCTCTTTTTTGGAAAGTGAATCTAAACGGATCGTAGAAACTGAAGCTCGAAACCGTATTCTTGGCGTAATTTTCAAACAGGCCGAAGAACATGAAAGCATATGGCCGCATTAAAATTGAATAAAATGGCTTCATTTAGGAAAGATGATTGTTGTGACACCAATGAAGAGGCCGAGTTCATATTCCAAAGAGCAGACAAGCTAGATAGTGATCCTGAATTCAATAGCTTGAAGTAAGGATTCCAAAAAATCCAGGATATGAAGCACCAGCCTTACTGCTTAAGTAAGTTGGTTTTTGTGTCATCGACGACACTTATTACTTGAATTACTGTCATCCATGCTAAATATATTCAAATTTTATTCCATAACTGACATATTCCACTACTTTTCGTACTTCCAGTGCCGTTTTTACTTTCCACTTTTTCGTTTTTGCTTTCTAGCAGTTTTTGAGACGTTCGAGCGACAAGGGAAGTGTTTCCAGGAATCGTGTGAAAAGCACCCGTAAGTTCTCGCTATTAATTTGAATTGATGCTGCATTTTCCTTAGCCCTTTTGTTCTATTGCCCAATAAACAACTTTTCATCCGCAGCAATCGTCTGCGATCACGGCCCAATCATGGTCATGTATATTAAAAACAAAAGAAATTTAAGATGATGAGTTGTGTGGCCTATTCCACAATTTCTAATTACAACTAAGCCGTCGTACACCCTTCCACTCTTCCAGCCGTCCCACACTCTTCCAGGTTTGCCCAGATGTGAGAATTTATTAAAAAAAAAAAAATCTTTTCTTCAATTTTCATTAAGCCCACCCTGCTATGCAATAGTATATTCCAGAAGATCTCATTTTACTCGCATTTTAAACAAGAATGCAAATTTGTAGTTCAAATCAAAAATAATAGTGATGGCCTACTAAAAACAGGTTTCTACTTCCTTTTCGCAAGATTTAATATCTATCTGTTGTGTGGCCTATTCCACAATTTCTAATTACGTCTAAGCCGTCCCACACTCTTCCAGGTTTGCCCAGATGTGAGTATTCATTCCGAAAAAATATTCTTTTCTTCAATTTTCATTAAACCTGTGCAATAGCATGTTCCACAAAATCTCATTTTAGCCTGAATTTTAAGCAACAATGCAAATTTGTAGTTCAAATCAAAAATGATAGTGATAGCCTACTAAAAACAAGTTTCTGCTTCTTTTTCGCAAGATTTAATATCTATCTGTTGTGTTGCCTATTCCACAATTTCTAATTACGTCTATATTAAAAATAGTTTTGTTGCTTCTTCTTAAAGGTCACCACTGATCTTCAGTACAAATCTGAATCTGCGAAAAAGCCTATTCCAGACACTAGCTTCCTATTTAGTCTGTATGATGCAATAAACAATATAATTTATTTCAAACAAAATTAATATAGATACAAACCATAATAAGGGGATCTCAATATTTTACTATTAAAAAGACTAACCACAATATATTAAATTATTGCACCTTACTGGTTTGTCTACCCCTCGCAATCTCTACATTGTGGTGGGTTGACAACAAAGAAGACGTTCAGTTCTATGAGAGAGGCCAGAACAAGGAATACAATGTAAGAAATTAGAAAGAGGAATCCCAGCTTTTTGTCAAGTTTAAATTTGTTGAAAACGATGGCAACGTATAAGAGTAGAACTGAGCCGAAGAGCATCATGGCACTGTAGCCAACTCCGCCCGAGTTAACACTCACTGCTCCATCTGATGAGAAAGCGGCAGCTTTTATAAGCCAAGGAAGTCCCAAGCAAATAAGGATGTCAAAGCTGTTGGATCCAATTGAATTACTTATAGCCATGGATCCTTTTCCTAGAAAAACATTATATAGTAGAACTCACTAATATTATTATAATTAATTTAAAAAAACTAAAAATAGAAATAGCTTATAGCCTTGGACCCTTATCCTTCAAAAGAGAAAAATATTAAAAATGCTACACCTTGAATAATAAGGGCCAAAGCCAAGGAGCGGTTTAGTTGTGCTCCGCTCTCTACTTCAAATATAACTATAATCATCTGTTTGCACAGTAATCGAAGTTATTGGTTACTACTATTCGTGGACATACAACCAGGTACAAATTCTAGAAGTGAATTGAAATGGGAAAGAACAAGCAAAACAATTTTCAACGACCCCGAATGTTAAATATTTACGCAACCAGTGGGTATAAGTGAACCCTTAAGTATTATTTCGATCATATTTTCACCCATTATATATTTCAACTTTTCCTTGAATTTTCATTTAAAAATGCCTTTTTTGGTATTTTTACTAAATAATTGAAGAAAGGAACAAAGTTGCCCCTTGAGATTAAAAAAAAAAAAAAAAAAACACATTCCCCATTCCTCTGGCGAATCACATGGAATTCTTGCTGAAACTTAGAGCGACAATGCTCTGTTCCATAAGACCATATCATAATTTTCCTATAATAAAAAATATTCCTATCTTCTCCGTTAAAGATTTTTGGGACATAACGACCTCCACGTTTCTTCATGACTCTGCCTTTGATACGATTGACTGTCAAGCAGCAAATAAAGTTATTACGATTTGCGCAAAGGGGAATTTCCCTTTGCGCGTGCTGTGATGTGTCCCATTTCCGAGACAAGTTTTCATTACTGTAAGATATTTATGCTGTGCATATGACATGCAGAGACTGGTTGCAACGGTTTAAAAATAGTAATTTTGACCTTAAAAATAAAATGAGTTTGGCAACCCAACAAAATTTAACGACCAAGAATTGGAGGAGTTGCTGGTCAAGATATTTCTCAGGCGGTAATTGAACTTGGAAAACTTTTACAGTTTCAAAACGTTATAAAGATTAGGAGTGATCAAGGACCTTTGGCCCTTAGGCTTATATTTTTTCAACTGCAAATCAAGGTCTTTTTTCATACAGTTCGTGGTAGCGAACTGTTAGTAAGAACCGACTTGGCTTAATAGTAATCGAACTCTAAAAACCGGAATTTTGATATCAATAGGTAAACCAAAGAATCAGCTTATTATGCTGATTCCGAATATTTAAGATTCGTCAAGCTTGTGTTACCCATCAAAAGTTACGAGCCTGAGAAGTTTTGCCTGATTTTTGAAATAGAGTAAGACACCCCCTAAAATTTAACAAATCTTGATGAAAATTGCACCATCAGATTCAGCGTACCCGAGAACACTACTGTGAAAGTTTCAAGCTTCTATATATAAAATGTGGAATTTTCTTATTTTTGCCAGAAGACAGATCACGGATGCGTGTTGATTTGTTGTTTTTTTTTCCGGGGGAGATCGTAATGAAATAATAGTCCAAGAAGATCGTGAGAGGGCGCATTTGAACAGAGATTATAAGTTTCAGTGCTCTTTTTAAGTGACAAAAAAGATTGGAGGACAACTGGTCCCCTGCCCCGCCCATTTATTTCCCAAAGCTATCTGGTCAAAATTTTAAGGTAGTTATTTTGTTCAGTATAGCTGAAAGATCAAATAACTATGTCTTTAGGGGTAAAATGACCCCCACAGTCCGTGGGGAGAGGCCTGTAAGTTATGAAATTTGCCCATTGTTTACGTGTAGTATTTGTTATTGGGAAGTATGCAGAAATTTTTCGGATGGTGGGGATTTTCTGCTTGGGGTGGATTTACATTGGGAGAATCCTTCAGGATGAAAATTTCCAGGAGGGTAAAAATTCCAGGAAAAGTTTTACACTGGAGGGATTCAAGAGGATTCCTATGCGTAATTCTTGTAAATTGTCTTACATTTTTCTTTGCCAACTCGATTTTGAATGTGAAGTTGTTCCGGGGGAACTATCCGAGGGCTATTTTCAGCGTGTTTTGATTTCCGGAAAAAAATTTCAAGGGAAGATGGCATTCCCGGAGTGATCAAGAAACTGATTAGAGATTAAAGTCTTTTTCAAATGAAAGCATGGCAATGATTAATTTTCAGGCTGAATCGTACGCAAGAAATTTTTCGTGGGGGGATTTTCTGCGAGGATGGAACTGTTTCGAGTGAACTTTACAGGGGAGAGGGGTGTACTTTACTTGGATGAAATTTTAACGAAGGAGTTTCCCATGAGGGGGGCGGGGATATATTTCATGGAGACTGAGACAGATATATCTGCATTATTTGAAAAACGAACAGAAACTAAATGTAAAACATGTTTTTTTAACTGAAAGTAAGAAGCAACATTAAAACCCACAACGAACAGAAATCATTCCATATATGAAGGGTTACCTCCTCCTCAATACCTTGCTCTTTACGCTAAAGTTTGACTGTTTGTCCCAATTTCTTAAGAACGGCTACTGAAACACAGGGGCCATTTAATTAGAATAGGAACCTCTTCAAAAGTGCTAACAGCTTTAGCGTAAAGAGCAAGGTATTGAAAACGGGACAACCCTTCATATACGGAATAATTTCAGTTCGTTTTAAGTTTCAATGTTGCTCCTTATTTTCAGTAAAAAAAAAATGTTTTTTTTTTATTTAGTTCGAGGTCAAAAAGCCACTAGGGGAATAGTAAAGTATACTATTATTGTAGTATAATAAATGTATTATTGTGTATGTACTTCATTATAATACATTCTTATCTTTTACATTCACCTTCTATTTGATTTAATTCACTACTGTTGTAACTTTTTGTTGTTTTGTAATGGTTATATTTATTAAAGAAATCAAAAGTGAGCAAAGCTAATAAGGCTTTTGGCTGAGGGAGCAGAAACGTCTAAATTAAAAATTTTGGGGCCTTGTTGGTTTTATGAACTTTACGGAACCTAATAAATAGTCTATTCGAAAGCTGCTTTTGAGATGCTATTTCGGAAAAAAAGAGGGCCTCGTACGTAGGGTTACGTACACAGTGAAGTTCTTTGAAATTTAAGCGGCATTTTTTGAAAATATTATTCTCTTAAAAAATGTTTGCTTGGGTAAAGTTCCACTTATGTAAAATGAAAGGATTTCTTTTTATCATTATAACGTCAAAAAAAAAACAAAACAAAGAAGATAAAACATAGAAAATCCATCACTGATTAGTTTGATTAAAAATCTATTTCTCTCATTTCTTTGTAAAAAAAAATCGCGAAAAAAGATGATTTAGTATACTAATCTAAAAAAGGATAACAGTAAAACATTTGTACAAGTGCGTAAACAGGGAGGTTCAATTTCTTAACGCAAGAAAAGAAAAAAAGAGAAAAAAAATAAGAGGAATGGTTCGGATGGATACGAGTAATTTCTGTTTAGAATCACTGATAATATGTTTGATTTTCCAGGCAGAGAACAGGATTAAGTTAAGTAAAAGCTTCGCGTTCAAACACTGGTGAAAACGTACTAAATTAATCCTTTGAGCATCAATGTCAAAACGTGTGCCAATAGTACATTTTAACCGTAGCGCAAACAGGAGGCTTTAATTAATTGTAAACACAGTTTTCTGGCTGAAGAAACGATTTTTGTTTTAATTTTTACCAAAATTTTATTACTTATATTTAGATATTTTTGTTTATTTTCATCAGGCGACGCGAAATCTGGCCATTACTGCGATATTCGACCTGACGCCGCACATACCGTTAGACTCTTAGATGTTTGACGTTAGATGTTCTCTTTAACATAGTTTGTAATCCCCCTACCTCATACTAACGTTTAAAATAATCATACAGTTACGAACTACTTCCTGAATAGCTTAATTCTCTTACATTTATCAGTTATTTTTAGAACCTAAAATTAATTGATAAAATCATTTAATAAAATAGAACCTGAAATTAATTAATTCAAATTAATCATATGTAACAAGCATTTAAAGTAAACACAATATACGAAGTTAACATTGAGTTTACATTTAAGTTTATATACATTAAGTTTATGGTAGTAGCGCAGGCGAGGATTCCCAAACTGAAATTTTTTATCTCCACAATGTGCAATGAGCACTCAAAATCTAGTTTGGAATTAGCTTTTAAATATTTAAGTTTAGCAGATAAAAACTCCAAACTTAATTTTTGTTTCAACGATTTTGTCTAAGAAAAAAAAAAAAAAAATAGTAGCCCATATCGAAAATAATTTCCAGAACCCAGACTTGTGCAAAAAAATATTAGAAAATTAAATACACGTGTAGAGCGAATTGCTTAAGAACATTGCTAAAATTAAGAAATACAAAAAAAATTAATTAACACAATTACCTATTCCATTCAACACTGCTAATCATAGTTGTTTGACAGTATCACTTGGTACCAAAGAAAGCATCATTCAGAAAAATAGTATCCCAATGCACTTACTTCACCAAAATTATTTCTGAATCAAATTTCAAATGTGCAATAAAATATTTGAAAAATTCTATCTCAGGCAAAATGTTTATTTTTTTGTATAGCAGCGCCTTAACATTCTTAACATTCCAGCAGAAAGTGCGGGTGGCAAGGGGATGGCCATCTTCGAGCCCTTCTTCCCATAAAGATAGCTGAAGATACAGTCTAGTCGTATCCCCTCCTTCACCCCACCCTCCTTTCAAAAGTAGCTTATATTTTTAGCAATAATATACGACGAAGTTTAAAGCAAAGTCATCAATTACGAATTGTTTTTTTTTTCCGTCTTTCAGGTTATATTGGTATATATTGAGCATTTAAAATCAAGCATAAAAATTACACATAAATTTTTTGCCCATGTTTCTCCTTTTTAAACTTTTCCCTTGAATACTTAAAAGGTGGCGATCCACCTTCCTGCCGTAAGAACTGGGATGGTAATAGGAAGAAAAGATCCCTAAGGAGAGGAGTAATAAAATAACAAGACCTGGATCTTACCTAGTCTTGATACAATAACACTTGAGACAGCTTCTGGGATACTGCTACCTGCAGCAAGAATGGTAATTCCCATAACACTATCTGGAGCTCCAAAAGTGAAACCTTAAACGAAAAACAAATCACTGAAATTTTGACAATACAAAAAAAAACAAAAAACAAAACAAAAACAATTGGGCAAATGTAAATATAAAGCACCAAATATCGATTTATTATAAGTTTTCGGTATATTGAATTCGATTTAATTACAGCACTTACACTCACAATCTATCAATATTAAACAGTGTTTGTTTATTTTGTGGCATTAAAGAGCTAAAATATGGTCCAAAAAGGGCCACAGTACCAGCAACTTAAAATTTTGAGACAGTCAATGGATTTGAAAGCCAAAGAGTATGGATAACATAAGAGTAGAAACTGGCGCTATTTTAGACACAAAAAAAATCCATGAACGCCATCTAGCGTTAAGCAACAATAAGCATTTTTCAAGCTTTGTAATCATTTTTCTGTCAGGATCAGACACTTATAACAACCCTAAGTTTACCAACTACAGCTATTACATTAATTATTCTTATTATTATACAAAAAAACAAAAACTGAGCGACAAAAACGCTTGAACCTAGAATTGTCAAAGCTTTAAATCTGTCCCTGCATAAACGAGGATCATTGAGCCCCTACATGTGAACTTTATGAGAGGCCCATGGTTTGTGCTTGTCCAGGATTTCCATACAAAAATATGGAGATAAAATCACCTGCCAATATCCTGCCAATACTTGCCAAAAATACCTTGCCAATAAATTAAAGTCATTTGGAAATTTTTCAGGACGTTCCTAATTTGAAGCAATGCTTCGCACAAAGTGCAGAGAAATGCAACCTATAAGTGAGAAATATCAGTACATTGTTGCCTAAGCGATAATTAAACAAAAAAGAGCAAATAGAAAAGAGGAGGAAATTTAAAAAGGAAGAGATTTAAAAGGAAAATGGGGGTTTAAAGGTGAAAAGGAAGCTTTAAAAAATACAGAATGGAAATAAAAATGTTTCAAAATAAATACCTATTATTGTAATCATCCAGACAGCCACATAAGTAAGCGATCCAATCCATAAAACAGACATAATGAAAGTGAGAATAAAAAACTTGGCACAAGAGGGTCTTCTGACATCTGGTGTTGTAATGGCCAGAAGCACGTTGTTGGGCCACATTAAATACCACCATATCTTCGACCAGAGCCCTTCTTTTGGCGGTTGAAATGGATGGAAAGCTGAAAAAAGTCCGATAGCAAGGGGTTAGAATATTAGCTAAATATATTAGGGTTAGATTAGTTCGATATAAATATTAAACAAACTATAATTAATCTTTTTCATTTAACTTATGTGACATTGCAGTTTTGGTGACTTGTTGGAATCTTTCAGCCAAACTGATTATGAATCCTTAAATAAATCATTAAATATAAAATCAAATAAATATAAAAATTAAATAAATATTATTAAATATATTGACTGATTGACTCCTTTAATTTAGTTAGTTCACACACAAAAAATAATAATAATAGAAAAAAAAATGTCATTTCATATAAAGAAATCAATGATATCACCGAGTCTTTGAAAGATGAAAGAGGACTGGGAATGAAGAGGACAGGACCGTATCCAGGATCTTTTTGGGGGGTGTTTAACACAAAGATTTTTTTTTCATGGGGGAGGGCTTTAAACGCAAAAAAAATAAAAAAAGACATAAAAAATTTGTTGATGTCCATTTCAGTCAGACAATCATTTTTTTTGGAGGGGGGTCAAACCCCCTACCCCCCTGGGTACGACCTTGGAATAGGAATAGAAATGAAACGGTAAAATTCTAGTTAATTGATTTCTTGCTATCTCGGAAAGGGTTTAGGTTAGGAGAATGAAACTTTCAGGGATTAATCTACAGACTTAAGTATGTCCCGGGAAGGTATTTTGAAGTAACTACCTCCACTCCTTCTCCCTCTAGAGGGTCCTGACCTTTGATGACCTTTAAAAATATGCTTGTTATAAAAGTGAAACCTTGCAAAATAGAGCTTCTGCTTAATTGAAGTACAACAAAATTGTTTTCAGCTTCATTACTTTGCTCACATCCATTTTATAAGGTTTTAAAGATATGCAAATACATTTCCTAAACTTTGAAAAAAAATACATTGATTTGCCTTAGAATCCTACTGAAATAACAGGAATTTCATTTTCAGAACTAAAGCCAGAGAAAAAGAAACTGCTAACTGAAAATTAAGGTAAAATGTTGTTTTGTACAAATTTCAATGGGTTTAGATAAAGATTATCTTTAGAAAATATTTTTTTAGATAAAAGGAAAATCATTTGATGTCACGTAGGCAAATTTCAGGGCCCTCTAGAGGGAGAAGGAGTAGAGGTGGGTACTTTAAAATACCTTCCCGGGACATACTTTAGTCTGTAGATTCATCCCTGAAAGTTTCATTTTCCTAACCTAAACCCTAACCTGACCTCTGATGACCTTTAAAAACATGTGTGTTTTAAAAGTGAAACCTTGCAAAACAGATCTTCTGCTTAATTGAAGTACAACAAAATTATTTTCAGCTTCATTACTTTGCTCAATTCCACTTTATAAGGTTTTAAAGATATGCAAATACATTTCCTAAATTTTGAAAAAAATTGATATGCCTCAAAATTCTACTCAAATAACAGGAATTGCATTTTCAGAACTAAAGGCAGAGAAAAGCAACTAGTAACTGAAAATTAGGGTAAAATGTTGTTTTATCAAAATTTCAATAGGTATAGACTTGTCATGTAGGCAAATTTTAGGGCCCTCAAGAGGGAGAAGCAGTAGAGGTGGGTACTTTAAAAAACTTTCCCGGGACATACTTTAGCCTGTAGACCCATCCCTGAATGTTTCATTTTCCTAACCTAAACCCTTTCCGAGATAGCAAGAAGTCAATTAACTAGAATTTTACTAATGAAACTACCATGGAATAAGGAAACTGAATGAATAAGGAAACTGATGTTTACTAATGAAACTACCATGGAATACTAATGGAAACTACCCATGGAATCAAATAAGAAACCAAGCTTATCACTTTGCATTAAGGATGTTCGAAAACAGATTCTTTAAACTGAACATCGATATCACTTGAACTTTCAGAATTTCTGTAATCACCTTAACCGGTATGGATTTCTCATTAAAACAGAGTTCCAATTCAGAAAAAATAATTCAAATATTCAGGTTGAATTCAGGAAAGACCATTTTGTTACTGCAGCCCCCCTTCTCATTCATTGACTCATTATGATTTGACGCTTTCAATTTGACGCTTTCAATTTTGACGCTTTTGATTTGACATTATGATATTATGATACGATTATGATTTGACGGTTTCAATTTGACGCTTTCAATTTTGACGCTTTTGATTTGACATTATGATTTGATATTATGATATTATGATATGATTTGACGCTTTCAATTTTGACGCTTTTGATTTGACATTATGATGTTATGATATGATTATGATTTGACGCTTTCAATTTTGACGCTTTTGATTTGACATTATGATATTATGATATGATTTGACGCTTTCAATTTTGACGCTTTTGATTTGACATTATGATATTATGATATGATTACGATTTGACGCTTTCAATTTTGACGCTTTTGATTTGACATTATGATTTGACATTATGATATGATTATGATTTGACGCTTTCAATTTTGACGCTTTTGATTTGACATTATGATATTATGATATGATTACGATTTGACGCTTTCAATTTTGACGCTTTTGATTTGACATTATGATATTATGATATGATTATGATTTGCCGCTTTCAATTTTCATTGATTTTAGTGAAGCTTGTGATGCTGTTGTTTCTAATATTATATTAATAGGCTAAGTTCTTTCATAGTTCAGGATATATCTTAGAAATGGTTTTTACTTACTTGCTTACTTATTTATATACGGGGTTTATAAAAAAAAGAAGAAAAAAGAAGAAAATACAAAAAAAAATCCAAAATAACAAAACACTTGAACCTCCTTAAGCTTTTGTTTGCTTGGAATAGCCCCTAAAACACAGAAGAAAAATATTAAAAAATAGAAGAAAAGAAAGAGGAAAAAACTCTCCACTTGCGCGTCTCATGGTCGCAATAACCCTTCCTAACAACAACCCATCCCACCTACCAATACAGTGCAAAACTGTTTCCACCTAACAAAATATTTAAACCATTTTTTTCCTTTTTTAATTTGTTTGGGGGGAACTTGAGAGCGAATAAAATTAAATTTAATTATTCTTCAAAAATTATACAACGGGAGACAAATTGTTTCAAGATCTCTTTGGAGATCACACACATTCCCCGACGTTCGACCCCTACCTTACTGAGATTACGTTTAAAGTGAATACTAATGAATGCATTTCAAAATGTTTTATTGTTCGCTGTGGGGTTCCAAAAGGCTCAGTGCTTAAATCCCTCGAGTACTTGATTTATGTAAATAGTATGTGTTTTATGTCCCTGGGGCGTTATTAACGTCATTTGCTGATGATACTGTTCATACAGAATCATTATCTTGTGTACCTATTTTGATTAATAAGGTTGATAAAGCCCTGGATGAATTGGTAAGTTTTACTAGCTGTAGCTCTCTATCTGTCAAAATTTTTAAGATGAGTTTTATGACTGTTAGGTGGGTTAGTATTTAGAAAATTTTTGAAACAAAATTTGCCTAATTGGCGTGTTTTCAATTAAGGTTTTAGAATCAATTATTTACATTTTTACCTTTTTAAGTAGTAGTAGTACTAGTATTAATTTATTATCAAAAAGAAATAACAGAGACAAAATCAATCGGTAGCACACCAAAAGTATCGCTTACGAGGGTGTGCTACTAACAAAAATGAACAGAAAAAAAAAATAAAAAAAGCAATATAATCTATAGTAAGCAGAAGGGTGAAACCGTGTACCAAGAAAAAAAACTTACATAAATAATTCATACACAATAAAAAACATTATATCATGATCCCGAAGCAAAAAAAATAAAAAAAATAAAAAAAAGCAATATAATCTATAGTAAGCAGAAGGGTGAAACCGTGTACCAAGAAAAAAAAACTTACATAAATAATTCATACACAATAAAAAAACATTACATCATGATCCCGAAGAAAAAAAAAAACAATAAAAAAAGCAATATAATCTATAGTAAGCAGAAGGGTGAAACCGTGTACCAAGAAAAAAACTTACATAAATAGTTCATACACAATAAAAAAACATTATATCATGATCCCGAAGCAAAAAAAAAAAAAACAAACAAAAAACAATAAACAATTATTGTCAATATTAAATCCATCAATCTCAATCTGTTTCAAAGTTATACCTACCAAGCGACCCCACACGCAGCTCAGTTTTAAATTGATAGAAATTGAAGCTGGAAACTGCACTGTGATACAATAACAGAAAAAGAGTTCAGATGTTTTGGTCTTTTAAGAGGGCCAAAGGACAAGCTGCAGTCCAGAATTCCAATAGTCCAGTGTCGTTCTCTTATTGACTTTATTATCTTATTCTTATTCTTGTTATCTTATTATATATTATCTTTATCTCTATTGGCGTTCTCTCATTCGTTTAAAGATGTTAGCTGTGGAATAGTTTTGTTGTGCCAAGTTTAAAAATGAGTCAGATATTACAAAATAAAGTTATTCGTCTGTTAGCTGAGTATGTGCGATCTGAAAATAGTACTCTATATTATTTTACTGAGATGAGTATTTTAAACGTTTATAAAAGGATACAATTAACTAGCTACTTCAGTTTATCTTTTTTTGCATCAATACTCGTTTGGATCCTTTTGGGAAGTATTTAAGCCCAATTCATTTTATCATTGTTATGATGCTAGGAATACATCGGAGACAGCAGCTAAGACTAGGACTGCTTAACGAGCATCTTTGTTGTCAGATTTTGAAGAGGCTAAAGGCGTAGAATTCTCTATCGAAGGGTATGAGGCTAGTAGAAAATGTTACCCAGTTCAGGAGTAGGTTTTAACGTTACCTTTCAGGACGTTGACAATGATTTGTAAAGGATTTTTTGTGTGTCATTATAAGTAAAGTGTATCAGTATAAGTGAAGATATATAGTGGGTTTTAGGGATGAAAGCTAACATTATAAATAACCCAACGGATGTCCCTGATGGTGTTGCAAGACGACCATCAGGGATCGTGAAGTTATAAATACTGCTCTGATCAGGGATCAGACAACCTGACGTTATGAATACTGTTCTGATCAGGGATCTGAAAACTTGACGTTATAAATACGACTCTGATCAGGAATCAGACAACTTAACGTTATGAATACTTCTCTGATCAGGGATCAGACAACCTGACGTTATAAATACTGATCTGACCAGGAATCAGACAACCTAACGTTATAAATACTGCTCTGATCAGGGATCAGGCAACCTGTCATTACCAGTACCGCTCTGATCAGGGATCAGACAACCTGACGTTATATACACTGCTCTTTTTAATATGATTATCTTTGTCGTAGCAGAACCTTGGTACACTAAATATTCCCTTTTTAAGCTGATAGTATATTGTTTATTTAAACAACAGCTTTATAACTAAAATTACAAACTAGAAAATTCGTGGTTTTCGGTGAATGAATACTAAGACGTTAAAAAATGAAACGCAAAAATGAAGAATTTAAAAAAATCGTTTTTTTTGGTGGTGGAGCTGAAGTAGAGGTAGCTTAAGAAGGAAGCAGGAATCAAGCAGTAAGCAGTAATGGAATCAGCAAATAATACTAGCTATAAGCTTTAAGACTGATAGCACAATATCTACACGAAGGAAGTAGCTTTCATATCTAAAGCCAAATTTTTTTAGTTTGCTTTAAGAATACTAAGAGGGTGATGAAGTGTGCAAAATAGACAAATGCAATGTGAATAGGTGGACAAGTAAATTCCCTCTTTTAGTGGTTGAAGGGATGAAAAGCTTATAAAAACCCGAAAGCAGGGGTGAGGATGTTGAAGTAGAAGGCGAAGAAGTACGTATAGCAGAACCTTGACGCTAAAACTAGGCATTGTCTTTTCGGCTGATTAAATAAAGGAAGTGACACTAGACTTCCTAGTCCCAACTGGCGGTGCTGATCCCTTCTGCAAGGAAGTGCAATTAACGTTGGGGTGCTATTTTGTATTTATTTAAAAAGCAGCTTTATAACTGAATTCCCAACCTAAAAGTTGGGCTTTTGGGCTAAAGAATACTAAGACAATGAGAGTGACTGTAAATGCACATGTGAAGAGGGGCAAAAGTTGAAGCCATATTTTAGTGGTTCAAGGTGACTTAAAGTTAAAAAATAGACGAAAGAAGGGGGATAGGTCAAAACAGTAGCCCAAGATGTATACACATCAACACAAATATTTGTAATAGATGGCATTGAAATGGTAATTAGATACCATACTGAACAAAAGGAGGAGATTTCTTTTAGAAACCGTTCTGTGCTGATAAGGGTTAATCAAACTTGTGTCAATTAATTGCTTAATTAATTAGCCACATTGCTTAATGCTATGTACCAGAACGCTTCAATTGAGCTTTGAACGATAATAGCGAGGGAGTAGCAGTTTTAAAATCAACATTGGCATAAGAATAGGGTGAGAAAAGGTACAAAACAGGCAAATGCATAAGTGAAGACGATCTAGATGGTGCTAACGACGGAAGCTTTTAGATTGGCAGATTTTACCATTCTAGGTAGAGAATCCAAGACTCTGGAAGTAGATACTTGGCTTTAGCTGGCTGGGCTCAGGTAAACACTGAACAAAGAACTGGGCCAAAGGATCCTCCAAAACTCTTCGAAAAGATTGTAAAACAACATTTCGTTGTTGTGGTAAAAAAGTGACATGTGTGATGTGAATGGTTACACTATAGCCTACATACGATGTATAGCTGTCTTTGGTCATCCTTGATTCGAATGATTAATTAATCTAGATTGAATATAAACAAGGCTTACGTTCATCCACACTGCTGGAGGAGTAGACGGAAGCTACGGAACGGCTATCAATTGGTGCGTCTGAACGCAGGTTTAGTTCGGAACCAACATTAGGAGCGGTAGTTCCATTTTCAGTGGACGGCTTTTCTGAAAAGAGAAAGAAATTTATTCTTATAGTTACCTCTTTTTTTCATAATTGATCAGCTTCCCACGAAGAGAGATGAACAAATTAATCTAATCAATTTAACACTGAGAAAAGCTGAGTTTAAATGGTCTCAAAATTAATCATACTCTTTCATATAGAGTATTTAAAAAATGTTGGATTTAAAAAAAAGAGGGTTAAGTGAAATAAATGCGAAATTGCATTATCCTAACATTATTTTCGCTAGACAACCATTTAATTACTAATTCATATAACATTCAACGTTCTTTTTTAGCATAGGGTCGTCAGAAATCAAAACATGTCTTCTCTTTCTTTTGAAAAATATTGCCTAAAATTTCAAAGCAAAAATATATTTTACAAAAAATAATAACAAAAATAACGTTCTTGTAATATTTGTATCACAAAGCAACCTATAAAAGTGTTTTCAATTTTTCTTAAGCCACATTTCAGTAGCACTATTTGAATAATCCTACAAAATATTAACTGGTGATGAATAAAAAAAACGTTCTTTCTGCTTTAATTTCTTGCTTTAAACGCTTATTCTGCTTCAACACTTCGGAACAAGTCTAGCTACTACAAAACGAATAGATCTAAAAGTATATTTTCAATTCTTATGAGAAAATATTTTATCTATTTTGTAGCTTTTCGAAGTGATCTCCCCGTACAATGTCAAGATTTTCATATCTTGGATTGTGTCCCTCGTCTGAGCCGACTTAAAGATTTTCCATTTTCATGGTTGGATAACCAAGGGACAGAAGAACCTCCAACTCCTCCTGCATTTTTTTTTAGCACCAGGATGATACACTAAATAAGTTTTAAATCTGCGTTATTGGAAGACAAAGTGATGGTAAAATTCTAGTTTAGTGACTTGTTCCTATCTCGGAAAGGGGTTAGGTTAGGAAAAGGAAACTTTCAGGGATGGGTCTACAGGCTAAAGTATGTCCTGGGAAGGTATTTCGAAGCACCTGCCTCCACTCCCTCTCCTTCTAGAGGGTCCTGACCTTTGATGACCTTTAAAAATATGTGTGTTATAAAAGTGAAACCTTGCAAAATAGATCTTCTGCTTGAATGAAGTACAACGAAATTGTTTTCAGCTTCACAACTTTGCTTAATCCCAATTTATAGGCTTTTAAAGATACACAAATACATTTCCTAAATTTTGAAAAAAACATTTATATGGCTCAAAATTTTACTCAAATAACAGGAATTGCATTTTCAGAACTAAAGGCAGAGAAAAAGCAACTGGTAACTGAAAATTAAGGTAAAATGTTGTTTGTCAAAATTTCAATAGGTATAAGTATTCAATAGGTATACCTGTCATGTATGTGAATTTCAGAGTCCTCTAGAGGGAGAAGGAGTAGAGGTGGGCACTTCAAAATACCTTCCTGGGATATACTTTAGCCTATAGACCAATCCCTAAAAGTTTCATTTCTTAACCTAACCCCTTTCCGAGATAGCAAGAAGTCACTAAACTAGAATTTTACCAAAGTGATCTAGTGCCACATCCAATACCACCAACAACAACACCAAATATATGAGTAAATTAAATAAATAAGGTTGTATTTTGGATATGTAGCTGTAGTGTTATATATTCATTCACATTGGCTACAAGAAGTTTCTTCCATTTGAATTTTTTGCCAGGTCTGTGGAGTCCTGTGGCACCTGATATGAGTTGATGAATGGTAATAATTACCATTCTTAGCTAACCATAATTACCATAATTATCACTAATAATTACCATAATTAGCGTCAGGCTGCTCTTTTTTATTCATTTATTTAGATTTTTTTCGTTATTTGTCTTTCCCTGTTTTCCAAGCTATGGAGCCGACTGAGGAGGGCAGTAAATTTTCATGTTTTTTATATACATATTATTAATAAACGAGATTGAACTTCAGTAATTGCCATGAAAATAAAGTACTAATTAACAAATATCCGGATCAATTTTGGGGCTCCTCGGTATCAATGAAATGTTTTTACCTCCTTCTCTTGATCTGTATATATCTGTAAATCAAGTTCAATGACTGGAGTTTTTCGAGCAGAACATATTCTTGGTATTCGAATTCTTGTTATATAGGTAACGCAATGTGAAATGGCCCAAAGAAAAAGACAGAGGGGAGTGTAATTATTTAATTTCACTGCACCCTCCCCCTCCCCCGAAAAGAGTAATAAAACAACTCAATGCCTGATTCCATTTTGATGTAATTCATTCTTCTAGTTTAATTTAAACGTTCTTCTAGCTTCATTTTCAAATAACGGAGGTTCTTAAATAATTCAAAATATTTGTCTTGTCGGTGTTGGATGGTTTTAAGGTGGTTTTAAACATTTTGTGTGGATTTCATCTTACCCTGATACTATTCCGACTAAAATAGTCCTTTGAAATGTTGATTAGACATCTTAAGGAGATACAAAAGGACCAGATATGAGAACAGGTCCTAGGACAGGGCCTGGCTGCTCTCCGACCACTTTTGACTTTTAAGAAAGGCACTAGAACTTTCAGTATCCCATTGAATAAGCATCACCTGAAGTTTCTACTACTACACAGGTAGAGGGGGGTGGGCTGAGGAGGGGGAAGCTCTCCCACCATGTACAGAATAAATCTTACTCATTATAGGGTTAAATATTACTCTTTACTTTCATAAAAGAGACATAGACCAGAAATATTCCCGCAAATCAGGAGGTATTAAAGATCGATTCTATCTCCCTTCCTCCTTACCAACAACTAAGTCTGTATTTATCTGAAGGCTCAGTAAGATTTGGGATGTTTTGGCATTAAAATGCAGTAACATGCAGCTAAGTAATGAAGTAAAATTTTAAAACTTTTGGTTTAAGACTTCTATTGGTTTCATTAATTATGGCTGTATTAGTTTTAACATCAATTGACAGAGACTTCGGGCGCTTATTTACTCGCTCTTTTCGTAAAATTCCAGTTTTTCCCAAATTCATGAAACCACGAACACTCGCCAAGATATAATTTTTTAATTAGAGGGGTTATTGTGAAGCCTCAAGTTCATTTTTTTGCGATTGGTGAAAATTTCATGAACGTTCAAGAATAAAAGCGAAAATCTATTAAAAATACAGCTTTTTCACTAATATTCCTAGCTGTAGTCTTAACTTTCTTCAACAACTTCACAAAATTAAATATAATGCTTGAGAAATTTCTTCTAATGTTGAATCCAAACTATTGATTAAAAAAACTTATTTTCTTTGGGAATTACGTTACTGTAAAGAAAAGTAAATAATTCTTGATATTTTCAAGGATTTTTTGGAACTTAAACAGTAATTGAAATTCCAACAAAACATTGTTGGACCTGTTTATATTCTGGGAATTATTTTGTTTTTTCTTTTCTAAACAGATTTATTTTTTTTTTATTTTTTTTTATTTTAATTATTTTTTTTCTAAACAGAACAGTGCGATTTCTGAAAAGGTCGAGGATGCGTCGACCAAATCTTTACTCTTACGTTAATAATTAAGAAGTGCCTTAGTTGTCAAACACCTTTGGTCCTCTGTTTTATAGATTATGAGTTTTATAGTTTTATAGATTATGCGACAGCTTTCGATTCTGTTGATAGAAGAGCTTTAGTAAAGACATCATCCTTATATGGTGTACCGAACAAATACATTAAAGTTATTAATGATATGCACAAGAATAATACTACTGCGGTTAAGGTAGGAAATGAGGTTAGCAGCTGGTTTTGCATTAGACCAAGAATTAAGCAGGGTTGTGTTGTATCCCCCATTATTTGGATCATTTCGATGAACTTTGTCTTAAGGAGCACAGAAAAGGTAATGGGAGACCACGGAATTAAACGAGGAGGAAAAACTCTCCTGGACTGATTTAAGCATCCTAGATGAAAGTGTGAGCAAAATGCCGCTGCTCAGGGTGTTTTTTTTTTCACAATTAAAAAAGTTTGGGAGAATAACAAAAAAGTATGCAAACCAAGAGTAGAATATTGAAGGTACGATGATGACGGTGGTCAAATATGGCCTTGAAGCCTGGGCGCTCCTAATTTCAAACAGTAGTGATGTTCAATCCAAATTTCTAGGGTTATAACGACAGAAAGGTTGTGATGGTTAGGGCACGTTCTAAAGATGAAGGATGACAGATCGCCGAAGATTGTCCTTTTTGGCCTACCGTCTAGGACAAAGCGGAAAGCAGTTCGTCCTCGCCTGGGGTGGGAGGATGTAATAAAGAAAGATTTAGAGGAAATGGGGACTTCTTTGGAGGGTGTAAAGAGGGAGGCTCTGAATAGACTGGGATTGAGGAGGAGCGTGCGTAGCTGTGTTGGCCTCAGGCGGCTTGGTGCTGCGGTGTTGTTAGTAGTAGTAGATTCTACCCGATACCTTGCTACAACTGATTCTACCATCACTGCTCCTACAAAGAATGGTAGACGACACCCCTATTGTAAATCAAAAACATGAAGAGTATTCTTATTAGTATAATTGGGAAAAATAGAGCCTTGGGGCTTAAGCAAGTCCTTAAACTTCTATAATCAAATCTGAAGTATAAAAAGAATGCTTTAAATACTCGACTCTCTACTTTTTATATGTTCACTGCATCTACCATATTTACTAGTAATGCTGCCCAGTTAGGTAAAGCTATCCACATGGTTAGTTTTCTCGTCATTGAGCATCACCTCTTCATTCCCATTGGTTCCTAGTCTAAGCGTGTCAGTCCAGTGCATAAAAAATCCCGATTAAACCAAGTTCGTTTGATGACACATCTTTTGGTAGTCCAATTTTTTATAAAATGACATCCTAGTTAAGGTGATCTATTAAATTCCGTTTTTCTTGCTATGTATGAGCCTGGGAGTATTTTTATAACTTACAAGAATTAACTTACCAGTCTTACCAGAATGCACATTACAAAATATAAACTTGGCAAACATTTTCGCACTTACATCCTATGTAATTCTACCAGTATTCTGTAACCTAAAAGAATTTAGTTCCCAGAATGTAACTTACCAAATACAAACATGGCAGAAACTCACGCATTTATATTCAATGTAATTCTATGAGCCTGGCAGCATTTTTAACATACCAAATATAAATTTGGCAGAAATTGTCATACTAATTTGCCACGTAATTTTGAGTTTGGCAGTATTTTTTAACTTACCAGGATTAACATACCGAATATAAACATGGCGGAAACTCTCGCACTTATATTCAATATAACTTTATGAGCCTGGCAGCGTTTTTAACTTACCAAATATATATTTTGTAGAAATTGTCGTACTAGTTTGCCACGTTATTTTGAGTTTGGCAGTATTTTTTAACTTACCAGGATTAACCCACAAAATATAATTTGGCAGAAATTCTCGCACTTATGTTCTATGTAATTCTGTGAATCTTGCAGTATTTTGTAAGGATAAATGAGAAATTCTTGCGCTTACCCTGATTCAGATCCGGATTCGGTGGATTTTTGTAAGCCTCCTCAAGACCACCTGATTTTTTGCAGTTCAGTTTTTCTTTTGTACTTGTAGCAGATTTCTCAAGTATTCTGTTGTAATACATAACTAAAAAAGAAAAAAACATGATACAAATGTGAGACAAAACGAAGATTCAAAAACACCTTTTTTTCATTCAAAAATATCTGCCTTCGAAGATTTTTTTTTCCATTTTGTTCTTCTTACCACTCAACAAAGTGCGTTTCGTATGAAGCCTACTAGCTTCTATCGTGCATAATTGTATAGAGGAACCAAAAGTTAGTTATAATGTATCTTAAAGGGCTAATCTGGGTCGTAGTCCTAGAAAACCCGACCATCATTTTTTGAAAAAGTACAAGCAGGGGAAGCCAAAAACCCACTTCATAGCCGCTAAATTGTTTATGCTTCTAGCATAGCAATTGGGATGTACAGGCTGTTGGAAATCCGGAATATTTACAACATGCAAAATCATGGTCTTAAATAACCAACAACTTCTGTCAAGTTAGACCACCACTTCTTCCTTTTTTTTTGCAGGAGGGGGATTACTCTAATTCGTCTTATATAACTTGAAGAATTAAAACAAACTTTTTGGATAAAACTAGCAATCTGATAGCACTTAAATAAAGCCTGAGCTTATAGGCCATCACTTCTTACTTTTTTTTTGCAGGGGGAGAGGGATTGTGCGAATATTATCTGACGTAACAAAAAAGTTAAAAACCCACTTTTCGGATAAAACTAGCGAATTGATAGCACCGAAATCTAGCCTGAGCTTAAACCGTTTTTTATGATGTTTAAACAGATTAATCCAAAAGTTCTAAAAATTTTCTTTGTCATTAAGTATTTGAGTCAGCAGTTGGGAAAGAATTTAAGTCGTGCAAATATTTATCTAAGATAAGTTATAAATTGATTCCATTGTATATTCTATAGAGCCGAAAACGAGGGAATGCTGACTCAGAAATCACGTACAACACCTGGCGCGCGCCAAGCGTGGAGAACCGTGCCAATCGTGGAGGAGCTGTGCCAAGTGCTACGAGGAATGTACCATCCGTGGTGGAACTGCGCGATACACGGGTGGTTTGACATGTACATCAGGTGTATGAAAATGGACAACCCCTCGGCTGAGAAAGGTGACAAACAAAATTGTTGCGCAATTGGCGTATCTAGAGCTAAGGAGGAGCCAAAAAAGGAAGAGTTATACCGACGTATTTCATTCAATATCAAATAATATGTTCATATTCGTGGTAGCAAAATTAAAAGCACAGAGCAACCCGTGCCAATACCAATAGTAACCGAAACTTTAAAAGATAGAAGCCACAGAAAAGTGCCGGTTTCTACTATAGACTATCTCAAAGCTTCAAGACAGCCGATAGCATTAGAACTATCGAAAGTTATTTGGGTAGGTAGCCACCCAGTTTCGAATGCCATATAAATGTTTTTTTTTTCTTTTTTGACGAATATTAAGCCAATAGAAAGAACAAAAATTAATTGAGTGCCGACATTTTTTTTTTAGAAGTAAACCCTTTATTTTACTGTCAAAACACCTACCGGTTTCTTAAAAGTCACTACTCGATACAGTAGGGTCCTTAATATTAGGTACATTTAATGGTTGAAATAATCAGAGTCTAACTGGTTCAAGGTAGTTGGAAAACCCGAAAACTCAGCAGTTGGAATTGTTCCCAGGTAATAGGAAAACCCGAAAACCTGGTATTTGGTATTACTTCCCAGATAGTTGAAAAACCGGTTATAACTAAACTGTTTTTTTTAAAGCTCTCGCAACCCTATAATAAAATCTTCTAATCTCTCACAAAATATCGGGGTTTCAACGGCGATGTACGCATTCAACTTGGAAACCATCAAACCTTATAAAATTGCCCTTAATTTCAGATAACAATCCCATGTATGCCCCTATTACTTTCCAATCAAGGACTATGCCTCCCACTCCCTCCCTCGCAGAAATGAAATAATTAACCAATTAATTATGTTTAACTTAAATCTATTTAGCGTAATAAACACAAATATAAACCATTACAGACATAAATCACTTGACTAGGAAAAGAAATTTCTAGTGCGTAGTGATTACCTACATAAACATTCCTAGAGGCATCCTAAACTAAATAATATAATCAAAAAAATCTCCTTCTTCCGAAATCCCCCAGGGTTATAGCCACCATCCAAATACAACTCCATTGACTCCCACCCCTTCAACCCGCTCCTCCCCCAGCCCTATAGCTTACTCACATTCCCCCACAAAAAAATTGCGTGCCTTGGATACAGAAATATGACCCCAATACTAGAGAACACGAAGATTTAACGAATGTTTAAGGCCTAGGAGAACCAAACACGACCACGTCAGACACGTAAGTAGGAATTTGTTCCTAGAGTGAAATGCCAATACAGAAGAGAAAAGAGAATCACGTGCGAAATTACACTGTAAAAAAAAAAAAAAAAAATGTATTTCAAACAAAATAATTCCCAGAATATATAGAGGTCCAAAGGAAATACAATGTTTTGTTGGAATTTCAATTACTGTTTTAAGTCCAAAAATCATTTAAAATATCAAGATTTATTTGCTTTTCTTTACAATAACATAATTCCCAAAGAAAATAAGTTTTGTTGATCAATATAGTTTGGATTTCAACATTAGAAGAAATTTCTCAAGCATTATATAGAATTTGACTATGATAGCATCGAAAACAATATGAATTGACATTCTAAACCAATATTAGAATTATGACAGAAATAAGTAAAAGCTGATTGTCCAGTAGAATTTAAAAAGATAGTGCAGAATCATAGAAAATATATTTTTACTTAGAAATGCACCGAATTCACATTTGTACAATCTCTAGTCAATTTCTCCACTTCTACCTCGCCTCCCTCGTTCTGTTTCAACAAATATCCCGCTTCTTATCCTATAAAAATATCCCCTGAAAGATAATGAAAAAATTTTGTCCCGTACATAGTGAAAATGTTAAATAAATGAGTCCCCCCTCGTTCTGCCTTATAGTTGCTTAATGTTTTTTGAAATTTTTGAACTTTCTTTTTTTTAACTAAATTGCGTTTTGAAGGTTTTAGTCAGAAGACTGAACTGTTTTTGAGTAATTATTTAGCTTATTCTCTTTTAATTTTACGAGTTTTGACATTTTGATAAATTTTTCTGACATATACTTGCTTTTTCTGTATCTGCATTTTGACTCTATGATGGTTCTTTTCGGAAATAAAATCATATCTTACCTCAAATGTACACACAGAAATTTCTGTGCAAACCCTGCCTATTTCACAAAACTTTTATAGGCATTTTTTTTATAATTCGCTTTTTGTGAATTTCTATAAATATAAATTTGTTAAGTTGCTACCCTAATTTTAAAAAAATCAATGCTTAGATATATTAGACAGCCCTCTGAATACGATTTATACATTTTCGTTTTTTTATTTTTTTAGTAACGAAAATCCTTGCATGAGAGCAACAATATTTTTTACGATGAACGCTATTTTTACCACTAAGTGCTTAAAACATATTTGTTGCCTTTACGGGCAAATCAAGCATAAGACACTATAGAAAAACAGTGTATCGACCAAGAAATTAATTTATTAATTTATTAAGAAATTAATTAATTAATTTAATACATTTATAGGAACATTTTAATTTCCCAGGGACCTATAAAAATAATATATTCAAAATTCTTTTCAGCACCTATATTAAAGTGCCTGAGGAGCCAGATCCAGCCATTCACCTTTTTTTTGGAGACCCCAAAAATTGACAACTTGTCCATTGTAATGCTTTAGTAAGCTTACCTGCTATATAAACTACGTAAAGAAGAACAAGAATAAGAGCTTCCCACCACTCAATTCTACCGTCATAAATAATACCAATTAGGGCTGCCACAACAAATCCATACATTATGCAATCTCGGGTTAGTGGCCACCATTCCAAAGGAACAGCCTGCAATATAAAGTTGAACAAATGGATTGAAATAAATGAGAATGACTTATGTCCAAACTAAGCCACAACTAGCCACAACTAAGCCACAACAAACTAAGTCACAACCAGGACGTACGAAGGGCGTTGAGTAAGACTCGGGACCCAGACACTCCTCCCTAGATTCTCCTGAATTCTTCAGGACTCGAATTTCAGGAAAATTGTCCAATGTACTATTTTTATTGGTACTTGTCTCTTATAGTGACCATACTGAAGAAGTTAAGTTAGGTTAATCATAATGAAATATACCAAAACATGATGAAAATGTAATATTTTAGCAACAAAACTTTGGAAATTACAATAGAGAATTATGGAAAACAGGCCACCCAGAACGCATTATATTATATACCTAGCCAGCTCTATACATTAAATACTTAATCAAAATACACCTACGTAAGATTTTATCTCACTAAGACTAAGCTAACAATCTTTGAATGCAGATAGAGAAACCGGTTTTACTCAGATCAAGAGCCTGAGTGTAGTCACTATAATAGACAAGTAGATATATTAAATACTTATCTTCGAAAGCAGATAGAGAAACCGGTTTTACTCAGATCAAGAGGTGTAGTATGGTCACTATAATAGACAAGTACAGCTTGACAAATTTTCGAATTATTGGAAATACATCCAAAAAGTGAGGTTAATCCTAATGAAAAATAACAAAACACGAAGATATAATGATACTTTAGAAATACAATAATGGAAACCTAGCCCAACCCAACCTAACGTAATCTAGCCCCACCCCTACCCCGAATATGCAAATATATAGCCCAAATTATACAAGTCCAATGCATTCTTTCTAAGTGCAATGCATTGTGTCATCCAATACTTGTTTTTATAGCTATGAAACTGGTTTCCTGAGATGTAACCTAAGCGTGATTCTTGAATACGTTTCCAATAATCGACAAGTACCAAATAGCTTAAAAGTTAAAAGTGTTCTAAAATACATTAAATATTTTGGAAATTTCTTTTAATTCAATTACCTTTATTTATTTAAGTACAATAATAATCACTTTTCTTTTTACATTTTAAGTGCTCCAATACTCCTTTTGTCACAACAACTATTCAACAACAAAAAAATATAAAGAAAAACCTCCCAGCTCTCATTACCAAGTTTAAAATTCCCGCCTAAAATTGCTCTCAAGTAAAGCAGACACATCTCAATCCCATTATTCCCGTTCAGCAGGAGTAACAGAGAAGTTATACGTACTTAATTTATTTAAAATATATTTATATTCTAAATATAAATATAATGAGTCTCGTTGACCTGTTTTTTTTTTGTACTATCAATTTGAGTCCATGTTTTACGCGTCATTTCTCCTCTATAACATTCAACTTCTTTGGCTGAACCAGACATAATGCTATCGATTATATAAAGAAGCAGCATACCTACACACCGTAAAGGGTCGCTCTATCCATACGACAGGTCTTAATCGTCCCACTTCCAACACCTTCCACCCAGAAAATTTGAAAAAGATGGGTCTATGCCTTATTGTTGTGTTTATTCCAACCTCCCCTCCCCCTAGTAGCACAATCTAGTCTTAGAATAGCCTTCCTTTCCTCGAGTAGAGTTTGTATTTTTCGGAAGATCTGTGGGATTCCCAATGCATCTCCCGACAAAAATTACAAGAAATCAGAAAGCTCCGAATCCCTGGAAAATGTTGCTACGTGGTCCTTTTTTTGTTTTTTCATATGGCTGTTTTTTTTTGGCCTTAGCTGAATGGATTTTTATGTCTGTTTGCAGTTATAAGAATATGAATGAGCTCAACTTGGCTTGTTCTCCTTTTCAGTTTGTGAAGAACTGTTCGGGGATAGCAGTAAAAAAGAAAGAAAAAAAAGTCCAAAACCCGTCCGAATATTTCACGCCGCTTTGTGAATATTTGCAAATCTTTGCCTTGGATATTACCTTTTTTAGTGGGACAGAGTAACATTCCGTAAACGTTTGCCCTACTAGCCAGGCATACTCTGTCTATTCTCTGTTTAATCCCAGAAGTTCTAATAAAAAGAAATCTAAATACAGGGATCTGCCTCATCTGAAAAACCCACCAGTGCCATGTGATTTATAGCTCTAGGTTCTAAATATTTTCTAAGAATTTGGAAAAAAATAGGGTTTGACAACGAAAAATGTCTTATATCAAAACAACTTTAAAATCAGAGAGGAACACGACTCCAGTTATTTTCAAATTTCAAAGACATTCCATTATTTTTCAAGCTTTCAGCTGCTTCCGAGGTTCCCTTTGAAATACTGGCTATTTCGGAAAGAGGTGATTGTCGAAGTCCTGCTTTTTATTCACGGAATCGCATCTGGCTTCTATTGATCTGCTCTTTGGACTTTTACAATGTGGTATTTTATTCCTAAATCAATTGAACATCTCTAAGAACATAATAGACAATGGCAAACAGTTCTACCAAAAAATTTTACATTTAATTACATTTAACCAAACTAAAAAAATTTACATAGGTGGCCTTGAATGCCACCTACAGATATTCTACCGAAAATCGACAAAGTTTTACAAATAGTTAGAAAACTGCCGCCTGACTACTCAGACAGAGGGGTCCAAGCCTTTTTTTTATATTTAGGTAAAGCCGATATTGATAAAACCAAATAAAAGGAAAATGAAAATGCTCGACGCTGTTATAAAACCTGGCTGCCTCATAATTTTGGCAACTACTACTAACAACTCAATAAAGCACCAAGCCGCCTGAGGCCGACATAGCTGCACACGTTCCTCCCCACCCTAATCGATTCAAAGCTTCCTTGTACCTTGAAAATATATGAGACACTTACATTGGCAGTTCTGGTCTCTCTTACGCCTGAGCCATAAGCTCGATTAGCACCCCCACCCGTCTCCCCGTAAAATTATCGGGCAAAATTTTATCAAAATTTTCGTTTATTAACAACATTATTTTGAATTGCTTTAACTTAACAATTTGAACTATTATTATTCAATGATTTTATATATTTTTATTTTATTAATTACTTAGTAAATTATTAATTTTTCATTTATTAAATGTGTCCTCTACTTTATTTTAATAAAAATAGAATTTATAAAATTACAAAATGATTATAACAGTTAGATTGTTTATTTAAAATTTACCCCTAAAATGTCTTCGTCCGGGACAAGCACCCCCTCTGTCCAACGCCTAAAACCGCCTCTAGAAATTTAGCCTTTAGCGCTACATTTCATAGCCACTTGCTGATAAACAATGAATTTGAACACTTTTACAAGAGAATTTTTTCAACCGTCTCCTTGATTCAATGATGTGGTTTATTCACCTGCTGTCAAAGGGTGACGGCAGGGTACACCTCCTTGCACCGCGTATGGTGCACGCCTTCTTGTGTACACGATTTTTGAAAGTGGGAACTCCTTGGAAATATCCAAACTCAACCAAAAACGAGTAAATTTGAAATTTGAACTCTTGCATTATAAGCGTTCATTATGTGACGCCGCAACTGATGCTTAATCGTGAAATTTGGCTACAAGCCATTTTCAGTTACCAGCCAAGATGTTACAGTTTTTTAACGGAAAATTAGGCAGACGTGAGAAAGTTGATAAAGGGACTCGCTAAAATTTGTTATACAATTCAGGGGAACGGAAAACGGAAAAAATATTGTTTAATGGTGCAAGAGTATATATATATATATATATATATATATATATATATATATATATATATATTATATATATATATAAAAAGGTAAAGGATACGGCATTAGACTTTACAGTCCCTACAAGCGGTGCTGATCTCCGTTTCTTGGCCCTTCAGCCATGAAGTGCAATGGGGGGTTGGGGGCCAACCATCCTGTGCTTTCGCACACCCTTCCTGTTTACCTTCCCCAGATTTCTCCAGGTACCCATTTAAAGCTGGGTCGACTCTGGCTAAGCTTACAGAGTCACGCCACTGACTCCCGTCCCAAATTGAACAATTGGGTACACTGGATTTGAACCCGCGTCCTTTCAGACAAAGGATCCCAAATCCAGCGCACCAACCGACTCGGCTAGGACGGATATATATATATATATATATATATATATATATATATATATATATATATATATATATATATATATATATATATATATATATATATATATATATATATATATATATAATATATATATATATATATATATATATATATATATATATAAATATATATATATATAAATAGATTGTCAGGTTTACCGACTCTTGAACATGCAACATATAATTGTCCATGGGAAAAAACAATCTGTATTCAGATCTATACCTCATTATTCTAATGATTACCCTTGAGCTTTGTTGATGGTGATTGCTAATCGATCACTCCTGTGTCCCCGTCGTCATTTATATATCCCCCTGTGCCCCCCGGCGTCCCCGTTGTTGTTGTTCCCTGTGTCCCGGTCGTCATTTGTGTCCCGGTGTCACAGTCTATAATTTCTCTTTGAGTGTCCTGGTCGTCATTTATATTCCCTGTGTCCCGGTCGTCATTTTTGTCTCGGTCGTCATTTGTGTTCCGGTGTCCCGGTCTGTAATTTATCTTTGAGTGTCCTGGTCGTCATTTATATTTCCTGTGTCCGGTCGTCATTTGTGTCCCGATGCTTTGTTGATGATGATTGCTAATCGAACATTCCTTGTGTCCCAGTCGCTTTCTCTTTGAGTGTCCCGGTCGTCATTTATATCCCTGCTAGCTGTTGGGGTCCACCAACTATATATATATATATATATATATATTATATATATATATATATATATATATAATATATATATATATATATATATATATATATATATATATATATATATATATATATATATATATATATATATATATATATATATATATATATATATATATATATATATATATATGTGTGTGTTTTTAACTACGTAAAACATGCGAATATACAACATTCTTCGCTGTCCCATTGTCTGTGCATATAAACAGATTGTCAGGTTTACTGACTCAAGAACATGCAACATATAATTGCCCATGGGAAAAAACAATCCGTATTCAGATCTATACCTCATTATTCTAATGATGTGTCCCGGTCGTCATTTATATTCCCTGTGTCCGGTCGTCATTTGTGTCCCGGTGTCCCAGTTTGTATTTCTCTTTGAGTGTCCCGGTCGTCATTTATATTCCCTGTGTCCCGGTGTCCCGGTCGTCATTTGTGTCCCGGTGTCCCGTTCTGTAATTTCTATTCGAACAATCCCTGTGTCCCGGTCGTCATTTATATATCCCGCCTGTGCTCCCGGCGTCCCCGTTGTAGGTTGTGTCCCTGTGTCCCGGTCGTCATTTATATTCCCTGTGTCCCGGTCGTGATTTGTGTCCGGGTGTCCCAGTCTGTAATTTCTCTTTGAGGTTCCCGGTCGTCATTTATATTCCCTGTGTCCCGGTCGTCATTTTGTCCCGGTGTCCCAGTATGTAATTCCATCAGTTGACAAACATGAACGTCAGTCGACAAACAACTTCATCACGCATACAGGTCAATCCTTATAATGACGTCAGTCGACAAACATGACGCCAGTCGACACACAAACATGACCGTCACTCGAACACACACACAGACAATTTATTTTTATACTAGCTGTTGGGAAGTTTTGCGCCCCCCAAGCCCCCCTGCGCGCGTAAGTCGTTACGCGCCATATTAGTTACGCGCCATTGTAGTTGTGTCCCTGTATCCCACCTGTGAATATAGATAGATATCTATCTATATATATAAAAATAAGTTGTCTGTCTGTGGATGGATGGATGGATCAGGTGACGTCCACCTGAAAAAACTGGATTAGGTGACGTCAAAACTGAAAAAACTAAAAAAAGGCAAAAACTACAAAAAAAACTAAAAACTAATAAAAAAAATAAAAAAGCTAAAAAACTAAAAAAAACTATAAAGGTAAAAACCAATAAAAAACTAAAAAAAAAACTGAAAAAACTAAAAAAAGGCAAAAACTACAAAAAAAAACTAAAAACTAATAAAAAAAGTAAAAAAGCTAAAAAACTAAAAAAACTAAAAAAACTAAAAAAAGGTAAAAAACTAAAAAAAATAAAAAAAAAAAAAAACTAAAAAAAAGGAAAAAACTGAAAAATAAGCTAAAATAAAGGTAAAAACCAATAAAAAACTAAAAAAAAAGAGGAAAAAACTAATAAATGACGACACTCAAAGAGAAAGCGACCAGGACAAAAGGAATGTTCGATTAGCAATCAACAAAGCACCGGGACACAGGGAGTATAAATGACGACCAGGACATAAGTAAAAAAAAAAAAAAACTATCTATATATATAAAATAAGTTGTCTGTGGATCTGTGGATCGTGGATCAGGTGACGTCACCTGAAAAAACTGGATCAGGTGACGTCAAAACTGAAAAAACTAAAAAAAGGCAAAAACTACAAAAAAAACTAAAAACTAATAAAAAAAATAAAAAAGCTAAAAAACTAAAAAAACTAAAAAAAGGCAAAAACTACAAAAAAAACTAAAAACTAATAAAAAAGCTAAAAAACTAAAAAAACTAAAAAAAAAGGCAAAAACTACAAAAAAACTAAAAACTAATAAAAAAAATAAAAAAGCTAAAAAACTAAAAAAACTAAAAAAACTAAAAAAAGGTAAAAAACTAAAAAAACTAAAAACTAAAAAAAAACTAAAAAAGGTAAAAACTAAAAGAACTAAAAAGAAAAAAATAAATGACGACACTCAAAGAGAAAGCGACCAGGACAAAAGGAATGTTCGATTAGCAATCAACAAAGCACCGGGACACAGGGAGTATAAATGACGACCAGGACACAAGTAAAAAAAAAATTAACAAAACTAAAAAGAAGGTAAAAACTACAAAAAAACTAAAAAGAAAAAAAAACTAAAAAATAATAAAAAAACTAAAAAATCTAAAAATCTAAATAAACTAAAAAAGAAAAAAAAAGGAAAAAAATAAAGGAGAAAAACAAAACTAAAAAACGAATGTATATACAGACCGGTACACCGGGATACAAATGACGACCGGGACACAGGGAATATAAATAACGACCGGGACACAGGGACACAACTACAACGGGGACACCGGGGGAAACAGGGGGATATAAATGACGACCGGGACAAAAAAACTAAAAAGAAAAAAAAACTAAAAACTAATAAAAAAAACTAAAAAATCTAAAAATCTAAATAAGCTAAAAAAGAAAAAAAAAGGAAAAAAATAAAGGAGAAAAACAAAACTAAAAAACGAATGTATATACAGACCGGGACACCGGGATACAAATGACGACCGGGACCCGGGACACAGGGAATATAAATGACGACCGGGACACAGGGACACAACTACAACGGGGACACCGGGGGAAACAGGGGGATGTAAATGACGACCGGGACACCGGGACAGGGAATGGTCGATTAGCAATCACCATCAACAAAGCTCAAGGGCAATCATTAGAATCATGAGGTATAGATCTGAATACAGATTGTTTTCCCATGGACCATTATATGTTGCATGTTCAAGAGTCGGTAAACCTGACAATCTATTTATATGCAAAGACAATGGGACAGCAAAGAATGTTGTATATTCGCAAGTTTTACGTAGTTAAAACCATATATATATATATCTATCTATATTCACAGGTGGGACATAGGGACACAACTACAATGGCGCGTAACTAATATGGCGCGTAACGACTTACGCGCGCGGGGGGGCTTGGGGGGGCGCGAAGCGCCCCCACCAACTAGGTTTTGGGGTGGCGCGAAGCGCCACCCCAACAGCTAGTATATATATGTTTTTAACTACGTAAAACTTGCGAATATACAACATTCTTCGCTGTCCCATTGTCTGTGCATACAAATAGATTGTCAGGTTTACCGACTCTTGAACATGCAACATATAATTGTCCATGGGAAAACAATCCGTATTCAGATCTATACCTCATGATTCTAATGATTGCCCTTGAGCTTTGTTGATGGTGATTGCTAATCGACCATTCCCTGTGTCGCCATCGTCATTTATATATCCCCCTGTGCCCCCCGGCGCCCCCGTTGTAGTTGTGTCCCTGTGTCCCGGTCGTCATTTGTGTCCCGGTGTACCAGTCTGTAATTTCCCTTTGAGTGTCCCGGTCGTCATTTATATTCCTTGTGTCCCGGTGTCCCGGTCTGCATACACATTCGTTTTTGAATTGGTCTTTTTTTAGTTTTTAGTTTTTTACTTTTTTTTAGTTTTTTTTAGTTATACCTCATGATTCTAATGATTGCCCTTGAGCTTTGTTGATGGTGATTGCTAATCGAACATTCCCTGTGTCCCCGTCGTCATTTATATATCCCCCTGTGCCCCCCGGCGTCCCCGTTGTAGTTGTGTCCTGTGTCCCGGTCGTCATTTAAATTCCCTGTGTCCCGGTCGTCATTTGTGTCCCGGTGTCCCGGTCTGTATATACATTCGTTTTTGAATTGGTATATGAAGAAATAAATTTTTGCGTTTTTCTCCTTTTTTTCTTTTTAGTTTTTTTTGTTTTTATCATTTATATTCCCTGTGTCCCGGTCGTCATTTGTGTCCCGGTGCTTTGTTGATGGTGATTGCTAATCGAACATTCCTTGTGTCCCGGTCGCTTTCTCTTTGAGTGTCCCGGTCGTCATTTATATTTCCTATGTCCCGGTGTCCCGGTCGTCATTTGTGTCCCGATGTCCCGGTGTGTAATTTCGTCAATCAACAAACATGACGTCACTCGACACACACACAGACAACTTATTTTTATACATATAGATAGATAGATAGATATATAGATGTCCCGGTGGCCCGGTCGTCATTTGTGTCCCGATGTCCCGGTCTGTAATTTCGTCAGTCGACAAACATGACGTCACTCGACAGACACACAGACAACTTATTTTTATATATATAGAAAGTTGCTATTGGGTTGGCGCTTCGCGCCACCCTAACACCTAGTTAGTGAGGGCTCTTCGCGCCCCCCAAGCCCCCCCCACGCGCGTAAGTCGTTACGCGCCATTGTAGTTGTGTCCCTGTGTGCCACCTGTGAATATAGATAAAAGAGAAAAGATATCTCTTTTCGTTATAGATTTATATATGTTTTTAACTACGTAAAACTTGCGAATATACAACATTCTTTGATGTCCCATTGTCTGTGCATATAAATAGATTGTCAGGTTTACCGACTCTTGAACATGCAACATAAAATTGTCCATGGGAAAAACAATCCGTACTCAGATCTATACCTCATTATTCTAATGATTGCCCTTGAGCTTTGTTGATGGTGATTGCTAATCGAACATTCCCTGTGTCCCGGTCGTCATTTATATTCCCCGTATCCCGGTCGTCATTTGTGTCCCAGTGTCCCAGTCTGTAATTTCTCTTTGAGCGTCCCGTTCGTCATTTATATTCCCTGTGCCTCGTTCGTCATTTGTGTCCCGGTCTGTAATTTATCTTTGAGTGTCCCGTTCGTCATTTATATTTCCCGGTCGTTATTTGTGTCCCAGTGTCCAAGTCTGTAATTTCTCTTTGAGTGTCCTGGTCGTCATTTATATTCCCTGTGTCCCGGCTTTTAGTTTTCTTTTTCTCCTTTATTTTTCAGTTTTTTTCCTTTTTTTAGTTTTGTAGTTTTTACCTTTTTTAGTTTTTTTCTTCTTTTGTATTAATGCTAAAGCCAAGGTTCAAACCTGGAGCCTCTCGGAACTAGAACCTGAAACATAACGCTTTACCAACTCAGCTACTTCGGCTTGAATACATTCGTTTTGAGCAGCTTCCTCGGGTGTTGCCATTGTAGGTTCTTCAGTCATTTTACAATTAGAAATTTCTCTTTCAACGATCTTCTTAAATTAAAAATTTGTCTTTGAACGATATTCTTAAATACCTATGTCCTGGTCGTCATTTATATTCCCTGTGTCCCGGTCGTCATTTGTGTCCCGGTATCCCAGTCTGTAATTTTTCTTTGAGTGTCCCGGTCGTCATTTATATTCCCTCTGTCCCGGTCGTCATTTGTGTCCCGGTCTGTAATTTCTCTTTGAGTGTTTTTTTCTTTTTAGTTTTTTTAGTTTTTTACCTTTTTTCGTTTTTGACTTTTCTTTTTCTTCTTTATTTTTCAGCGTCACTATGAAATACATATCGCCGAACCTTTGTTTTTTTAACTAAAATTGGTAGGCATTGATGACTTTATCCAAGTCAAAATCCCAAACCCAATCATCATCGCTATCATTTTCAGTTTTGATATGTTTTGACGCTCGCTGTCCAGGTGGATTTTCATCTAACTGCGCGGTTTTGCGTTCTTTAGCCGCAAGCCTGTTTTCTTGCTGTTCTTGTGATTCTTACTTTCTCTATCAGCCGCAAGTTTTTTGGCATAGACTCTTTGAGCAGCTTTCTCGGCTGTTGCCATTGTAGGTTCTTCTGTCATTTTACAATTAAACATTTTTCCGTCCACGATCTTCTTACAATTAAAAATTTGTCTTTGAACGATTTTCTTAAATACTTTTAATGACGTCATCGTCATAACAAACATGACGACAACTAACTTCATGACGACATGATGGCATGACGTCGCTCGACAGACCCACAGACAAACAACTTATTTATATATATATATATATATATATATATATATATACGACAGACCCACAGACAAACAACTTATTTATTTATATATATTATATATATATATTATATATATATATATATATATATATATATATATTATATATATATATATATATATATATATATATATATGTGTGTGTGTATTCTTCTATGAGTGTGAATGTGTTTATTCTCCTGATGAGTCCTTGTGTTGGGTGGTCGCCTTTGAATTATTTGTTTGATTTATACTTTGAAATATTCGGTACATGACGACTTATACTTACGACACGACTGCAATGTCCATGGACAATTTTTTACGGTTGTTTGTGTATGGCTATGCTGTTTGACCTATGTAATTGGATGGATAAGCTGGGTTAAGGCCTCATTCAAGTACTTATCTATATTAATCACTAATGTAGGAAAACAGTCTTCCTTTTCTCCTTCTGTCTTTTTTTTATGTTTATGTGCTGTTGCATTGGTGATTTCTTTTTTCATTATAAAAAAAATTAAGGCTGAATACTGAAAGGAGCGAATTTGTTAATTTAAAAAAGAAGTGTATCCTATGTGGTGAAGAAAAGTATAGATTTAAACTTAATAATGAGGAACTAATCATAAGTAAAAGAACAAAATACTTAGGTTTATCTTACCGGAAAATGGACGCCTAAGGAAATTAAGAGAGGTGGAGTGGCCATGTCTGTAATTTTTAATAACCCGACGATAATAGACATTAAAAACCAAAAATGCACAAAAGAATATTTAATACAAAAATTCTACCCATGATAGAATATGGAGCAGAGATATGTGGGGTGGAGCAACGGTGCAGCAACTGGAGTCCTTTCAGCTCCAGTATTATAAAAGAGTGTTTGGTCTACATCAGACAACTCATTCACAGATTCTGGAAGGTGATATGGGCCTGTGTTCTTTAAAGCTACGTAGGTCTATTTTATCGCTTAGATTCAGGTTAAAGTTAATTAAGATTAATGAAGATAGACTAGTAAGAGTGGCATATGATGAGATGTTGAAAAGTGGTTTAAAAACCTCGTGGCCATCCCAAGTTAAATCATTACTAGAAAAAGTAGGAATGCCTTACTTATGTAATAATGTTCTTTGTTCTAGTGGTATACCAACAGATTTAGAAAGCCAGGTACAATTTATATTAGAGTCAGGAAATTCAGCATTGGCAAGGGCTGGTTTTAGATTCTACAACCCTACAACATTATAATCAGGCAAAACCTAGTTTTGGAGAGGAAGTTTATTTTAAATTGAATTTACCACCTATGATTCTACGTCGTTGGATTCAGCTTAGGGCGAATTGTCTTCCAATCTAGAATAGGCAAAAAATGTTCGGAAAAAGAGGTTCTGATAGGCGGTATGTTTGTCCCCTTTCTAAAGATGAGGATGAAGACTTGGATCATTTTCTCCAAAAATGACCGGTTCTTTGATTTACCGGAAAAATATTTGCATGAGATTAATATGATGCTTCCTGGTATTCTGCAAAATAGTTACCCAACCACAATATTTCGAGTGGGAGAGTATATAGATAAATCCTTCGTAAGAAGAAAAAGTTTATGGGATTAATTAATTTTGTCGTTAGATTAGGTATTTTCGCGTTGTATTCTGTTTCTGTGCGTACTTGTAATTTGTACTGTTGTTTAATTTCCTTGCTTGTTTGTTATTTATTTATATTTTTGCGTGTATATGGCCCTTGAGCTTTTGAAATACACTTATCTATCTATCTATCTATGGGGATAAGACTTACAAAACCAACAGCCAGTCCACAACAGGCACTAACAGCCAGCACATTGAAGACGGCAGTGCCAATGATTGTTCCCAGTCCAATGTCATGGCTCTGTGTTGCAAAAGTGCCAATAACGTTGGTAAACAGCTCAGGCGCAGAGGTTCCCATTGCCATCAAAGTTGCCCCAGCAACATCGGGCGGTAGACCGAACTCTAGAAAAGAAAAACAGTGTATTTTTCAGTTTAAAATTCGAGTTTTTTAAGTTTTCTTTGTGATAGGTCTGTGTCTATGTCATATTAGTGAGGTTATTTGGTTCCATGCTATAAACCTCATGGCTTGAAATTATCGAACACTTGCTATTAGGCGTTACGTTTCCCCTCCTGGTACATGGCTAAACATTAGTTAATTGGCAAAGGCTGCTTAGTCATTTATTTGCAGTTTAGAAATATTGACATAAACAATAGTCAATAATTCAAAAACGAAACAATAATGGGACACTTAGCAGGACAATAGAGCAGACTGTGGTGTTTGCAAGGTTTGCTTTCTCTGCTCGTCATATTCTCCCGGTGCTGTGGTCTAAGACGCCATCTTCTAGTAGGGTTATTGTTGAAAGGTCTGGCTTTCGTGAGCAGATGATACACCATTGCCACCAGGTTTATGAACTGTGATTTTTTTTTCTCGTTTTAAAGTAGTTCTATATGTTCTACATGTTTTATATATTTTAGTTTTGTTGTGAAAGGGGAACCCGAATGCACTGATGTAAATTAATGCCTTTTTTTGGAGTGGCCATAAAAGCCCCGGTTACTGGGCTTCGTGCTTTCTTTTGTTGATTTTTTTTGTGAATAAATTATGTCTCCATTGAGAAAAAGTGCCTGTCATCTACAACTCTTTCTGCCACTGTTTGACAAAGGAATAAGTTTTCGCACGGATCATGGTTGTAAAAATAACTGTAACCTAGTAAAGAGCGAATCATAGCTCATATCAGGACTTGAAAGTGCAAACAAAGCGAGGAATACACAACAACAACAAAAAAATATTTACAGCGTGTGACACGGTTCATGTTCCCTGTGCAAGTTTTCGGTATATTATTTTCTGCGGTCCTAGGGCTCAATGTTTCAACCTGTGGTGGTTCTGGCCTGTCTTGCATCCGAGGCAAAATCATGATTAGCGTATCCCCCCTGCCTCCCAAAAAGTTTTCGCCTAAATTTAAAAAAAAATTCATTTATTAACAAAATTTTTATTTATTAACAAATGTTTCCATTGGTTTAAATCTGACTTTTCTTACTCATACTTACTGCAAACTACGCCCTCTACTTTATTTTAAAACAAATTAAATTTTAAAATCACAAACGATTATGACAGTTAGATTATTCATTTGAGATTTTGCGCCCCTTAAATTCCTATGCACAGGCCAAGTGGCCCCTTTGTCCTCATCCTCTAAAACCCTCTCTGGTTCCAATAAAAGAAGATGATTTGTTATCCCTCAATGGCTGAGATTCAGCAATATCAAACTACTGAATTACGTTTTTGGAACTTGCTTTGCATTTCTCTTTATAGATTAAAAAATAAATTGAGAAAAGAAAACTGTCATACTTTTTAAGCAAGTTTAGTTCGAACTCTAAGAAAAAGTGCAAATAGTATCATAATTCTAGTTCGATGAATGGATAGATCTGAAACTAAGGAGTTTCATAATACGAATATCTTGTCCTTTCGGTGCAAGCAGTCTTCCAAAAAAATTTGACATCTTTGACAAGATTTGACAAGAATATTTGTCAAAAATTAAAATCTTGTCAAAATATTTGACAAGAATTATAACCATTAAGCATTAAAAAAATATAAAACTTGAGACACTTCACTTATAGCTCGCTGTACGTTTCAACATTCTCCCAACCATCCTGTAAAAGAGCGGATTTTTGTAAAAAAGCCAAGTAGGCTAGTGTCGTTTTCCTACAAATAAAATAAACGGTAAAACACGATTATCTTATATTAAAAAAAAACCTACCGGGTATACTACCTTAAATTGCAGTGCTAAAAGTCAAAGGTCATTCGGTAATTAGTAAAAAAAGACTTTCTATGATAACTAGTAATAAAAGAATTTCAGTTTCAGTACTTTGAAAAGGGAAAGTAAAATATTTTAAGATCTTATATTTCAATAAATTGCTTGTAATAAAAGAGACTACTTTTTATTTCCAAGAGTGCCAATTCACGAAAATATACGGAGGGGGAGGGGAAAATGAATTTTTCAAAACTAACAGAGGGCAATTTCGTTGTTTTTTTTTTACTTTTCAATGGAAATACAACGGACAATTTCTCGATGAAAATACCAAAAGTAGAACTTTTCAAAATCTAGGGGGAATGGGAGGAATACCAGCTATCTATATTATTTGAATAGAAAAGTCGAAACACAACTAGTTATTATCGGTGTTTTCAATGCTATTCTTACATTTAGAATACCAAGCGCACATTAAAAAGCAGTTTATAACACTAAAAATGAAAAATAATAATGTTTGAATATTTTTTTAATAAATAATGTTAAACAATGTTTCCCGGTAAATATTGCTTACCTCCCGTGAAAAATTCCCTCTCCTCAAGCGAAAATCCTCCGCGGAAAGATCTTTCCACGTAAAATACACCCCTCGCCCTGTAAAATTACATCCGGATAATCCCATCCTCGCTGAAACTCCGCCAACCCCCGTAAAATTTCTTGCGGACGATTCAGCCTGAAAAATTCTCCTTGGCATACTTTCATTTGAAAACGACTTTAAGTTTTAATCGTTTTTCCGATCAGACCGGAAATCCCCCTTCCGTGGAAATCTCTTACCAGAGATACAAACTAGCTGAAAATTTCCCCAGATAATTCCCCCTGAACACTTTCACATGCAAAATTGAGCTGACAAAGAGAAATTAAGACAAATAGAAAAAAAATCGTTTAGGAATTCTGTAAAATCCCCACAGTGTAAAATTTCGACTGGAAATTTCACCCCCAGAAATTTCCTTCCCAACGTAAAATTCTTCCTATAGAAACCCATCTCAATCACAATCCCCCCCCCCAAAAAAAAAGTCTGCATACTTCCCAATAACAATCACAATAGGCAAAGAATGGGCAAATTTCATAACTTACAGCCCTTTTTCAAAGGGCAATGGGGGTCTTGTTACCCCCAAAGGCATAGTTATTGGGTCTTTCAATTATGTTGAATAAAATGGAAGTCTCAAAATTTTTATCAGACAACTTTGGGAAAAAGGGCATGGGAGAGGGGCTAGTTGTTCTCTAATATTTTTAGTCACTTAAAAAGGGCACTAGAACTTTTAATTTCCTTTCGAATGCACTGTCTCAGATTTTCTAGGACCATTAGTTCGGTACGATCTCCCCTGAGATAAACAAACAAGCAAAAAACAAATAAACACGCATCCGTGACCTTTCTTCTAGCCAAAATTTCAAAACTCCATATTTTTGGATATAGGAGCTTGAAATTTACAGTTGGGTTCTCTCTAATGCCGAATCTGATGGTGTGATTTTCATCAAGATTCCTTGAACTATAGGGGTCTTTCCCCCTTTTCCAAAAATCAAGCAAATTTTCTCATGCTCGTAGCTTTTGATGACACTAATGCTTGGTGAATCTTATATATTTAGAATCAGCATAATAAGCCGATTCTTTTAATGTATCTATTGATTTAAAAATTCTATTGTTTAGAGTTTCGATTACTGTTGAGCCGAGTCGCTTCTTACCTACAGCTCGTTACCACGAAGAGCCAATCTAGTACATAACCCCTTGTGTATTACTTAGACCAAAAGAAACATATCTTTTTAATACTTGATACATGTTGCATCAGATGGATAACTTCCCAGTTGTCACGCAATAAATTCTTTTCCAACGGATATAGGTCTAATGTTACCACTCCGGAAATGCTGTAACTTAACTACTTGAAATTTAAGGAGCATTTAACCTCCGTCCTAACAGCAAAAAAAAAAAAAAAAAAACATTGTATTTGACACATTCCAAAATATTTCTGCCAATAAAGTTGTTAGTGTTGTGTTTATGCTGACCGGTTTAATTTCAAACCTTATTTAATTAGGGTAAAAACAAATGAAGACTGCAATTTGAAAAGCGACAAAACAAGATAAATAGGCTAGAGTGGCTACGATACTCTAACCTGCACTCAAACATACATTTCTTTTATTCCACAATGGATAGAAAAGACCATTTTCAGGTTTCTAACCCCCTCCCTCAATAACCGACTCATCCCTAAATTGTGAGTAGTTATAGTATATATATATATATATATATATATATATATATATATATATATATATATATATATATATATATACATGTATATGTGTATATATATCCTCACTTGACAGTTTTCTTTTCAAAGTATGTTTTAAAGTTTCGGTTACTATGGGCTAGGATATATTCTTAAGTAGATTGTCCCCAAGGGGGCAACCACGAGCCTTATACCTATGTTCAGGAGCTTACGCAGAGGATTCTTTGGGTCATTTATATTCAATAAATTTCTTTTAAAGAAGAAATTTGTTGATTATAAATCTATTGCGACAACCCTGCATTTTGGTGCAGTTTGGCTACAAAAAAAGATATAAAGTATACCTCAAAGTATACTTTTAATATTACCACTACAGTCAATGTAACTAATGACGTTATAGGTATTAAGATGAAACTTTTAGGGATCGCTTAGGAGTTTCAATTAAAGGGAAAAACTGTAGGCATGCAGGTTTTCAAAATGGTATATATGCAATATCATCGGCAGTACCATTCTATAATACCTAGAAATGTCATTGAAACTTTTAAAGGAGCTAATTCAAAATTTCAAGTTCTGGTGCCCTTTTTAAGAGTAACAAGAGATCGGAGGGCAAGCGGCCCTTCTCTCAAGTCCCTTCGTTTTCCAGTCAAAATTTTGAGACAGTCATTTTGTTGAGCATAGTAGAACAATCCAGCAACTATGTCTTTAGGGATATTAGACAAGTCAACCCCCCCACAATAATGTAATTGGCCCATTATGCTTCAAAACTAAATGTTACTTTAATTTAAATCAAAAGGAATTGTGTTTATGGTTGCCTATAAGACATCTGCTATATAATATATATATGCTATATATTGCCTATAAGACTGCTTCTGCTCTTACAAATTAAATAAATAAAACAAGTATAAGAGTATCCACGTTGTCAAAGAACATAGATAGAATCTTTTGGGATTTATATTAAGTTTTAGTGTTCAGGTCAACTTTAGAATCATTAAAATTAGATTAAAAACACTATTTATGTCAGGATTTAAAATTTTTGAAAAAGTTTCTCCAACATGCAAATAGCAACCCATACTATGGATTCTAATAGAAGAAAACTGAAAAGATATACAATATGTTTTCTTCTATGAAAAAGACTATGTCAATAAAAAAACGAACAGAAAGTAATTTAAAAAACTTTTTCAAAGAAAAGTCAAAAGCTCCGTTAAGCCAAGATTGAGCAAAAAGAATTTCAAATAATCTTCCTAGCATAAAACTACCACAAACCACTATTAATAAATAAATGAAACTCAAAACGAACAGAAATTACAATAAATAGCCAAGTCAAACTCAAAACGAGCAAAATTTAAAATGAGTAGGGCTGATAACCCCCATGCCTTCTCAAGCCCAGAACACAATTTGCACTTTACTGAAAACAAAATACGTTTGAAATGTTTTCACTTTTCTTACTTTCATAAATAAAAAATTATAAAAACTTGTTAGGAATAAATATCAATATATGTCCATTTAAACTAAAAATCCACGGTCATTTGTATTTTTTTTTCAGTAAAGCGCAAATTGAGCTCTGGGCAATTTTCCCAGAGCACAATTTATGCGGCCTATATCCCTGCCCCCAGTGCAGCCCCCAAGACATCCGATTAAGGATTTCAAGACAGCCATTTTTTCTAAGAATTTTCGAAAGGTCCGACAGATATGCCTCCGGGTATGACAAGACCCCCTTTAACCATTGGGCCAAGGACTGTAATTTATGTAAATTACCAGCTGTTTATTGGAACCCTCTATTGTGGAAAAAGGTGGGTATATTTGATCATAGGATCAGCTTCAGACTTTCAAGAACCGTTGCCTGGGCTGAGCAACGGTTCTTGCTCAGCCCGTTGCAACGGGCTGATCAAGATAGCAGCCCGTTCCTAATCTAGCATTATCTCTTGAAGCCGCAAGCCTGTTTTCACGTTGCTCTTGTGATTCCTCGACACGCCTTCTTTTTTTACTTTCTCTTTCAGCAGCAAGTCTGGTTTCGCGTTGCTCTGGTAGTTCCTCGACAAGCATGCGTTGACGTAAATTGCACATTCCTAATCTGGCCCTTTCTCTTTGAACCGCAAGCCTGGTTTTGCTTTTTGGTAACATTCTATAACATTGACAGTTGGAGAAATCTCCACGTGCCGAGCTTGCTAAAGCTCAACAATTTATAATAAACCTCAAATTTTAAGTATCTTTTTTAAGGTTTTCAAATTACATTAATCTATTGTCAAAATATTTCGAAATACTTTTGCAATTCCCAGTTTTTACATTTAAACCCTCAACACAAAAATACTTACAACTTATTTATATATATATATATATATATATATATATATATATATATATATATATATATATATATATATATATATATATATATATATATATATATATATATAGAAGATATAATCTGGCGTAACAGACAAAGTGTAACAGACATAACACACAGACAACTTATTTTTATATATACAACTTATTTTATACAACTTATCGCACGCGTCATTGATGCAGTTATCCCAGTGTTGGTCATTCTCCAATAAATTCAGAGCTTGGCATGCACTACGGTAAGTGTCATGTATAGTACCGTTTACAGTTCTCAAAAACTCAAAGGACGTCAGACCAGGTACGTTCACCAAAAGCAGGCGTAGAAAGAAGCATTCATGTTGATTGGGGTGAACGGTGTAGAGTCTTCCTATCGTGGTATCTATGAAGATGAGGTTGGCCGTCGACTGACTTACCCTGTTTTTGACGTTCAAATACTTTATTTTTAGTATTCCACGTGTAATACGAAGGCACTTCAGTATACATCAGTTCTTTTGCAAAAGAATCATTTTTGCATAGCGAAAATAAAGGAGTTAACTTTGTATCCGGTGGATTCAGGGCTCTCTGTTGCACGTTGGTTTCCGAGAAATAAACACGTTGACCATTCTGTAAATGTACCGCTAAGTGAACAACAGCTGGACTTCGTTCATGTATCGGAAATGAAAGAATTTGCCAAACAGCTTCATTACTGCTTATGTATCTTCCAGCCTGATATTTTACGATTTCGTCGATATCATTGATTTCGGACTGCAAGCCAAAAACTGTCATGTCACTGCCTTTGTTGGCGTATTTACATATGTATTTGATTGCCTTTACGGAGTTACAGTATTCAACGTTTATGTGTGCATTAAATGTTTTTGATAATAATGGGGAATATGAAACAACCCACTGGTTATCTACTTCGATGGCGATACCGTTATGCTTCTTTATTAGTGCGGTTTTACCGCCATCTTCAGTAGATCTTCTTCTATATTGTGGGTAACCATCATTGCCAGTAATTGTGTTGGATACTAAAAGTCGAGGATATTGCTTCGTGCACCTTCCTTTGGCCATGCATGGTGAATTTTCGTTCAGTGCACCGCAAGGTCCATGTATCATATTTTTTACAACAATATCATATAACCCCTTATCGACATTTTCATCAGGTATTTCAGCGGAAATCACATCATCAATTTCGTTAGAAGTAATTTTATTATGTAGCCAGATTAGTATATGTGCGTGTGGCAAACCTCGTTTTTGCCATTCCACTGAATACATCCAGCATCGCACTGACCCAAACACTTCAAGTTTTACTATGTAGTTTATCAGTGATTTCAACTTTTGCCGGAAGACACGGGCCGTAATGTCATGTCTATGAACCGCCGATTGTCCTTGAAGTAAAAGCTGCTGTATCTCGTCCCAAGATTGATTACATGTAAATGTAATAAATAAATCTGGACGACCATAGAGACGAACATACGCAATAGCATCTTGAGCATATTCATGCATATGACGGGGACTGCCAGCATATGACGAAGGTAAAATCGTTAATCTTCCAACGTTTGTGGTATTACCGCCATTTACAACTGCATCTCGCAAATGAATGTATTGTTCAGAGCGGAGCTTGGTCTGATTCAGACTATGCATCGGCACTGTTTCTGTTTTCTGTTTCTGTTTCTGTTTTTTCTTGCCTGTTTCTGCCTGTTTCTGTTTTTACAAAAAACAGAAACAGGCTATCTGTTTTTGTTTTACCTGTTTCTGTTTCTGTTCTGTTTTTTTTTTTCATCTGTTTTTTTCCGTTTCTGTTTTTTTTTTTATCTGTTTTCTGGTTTTTTTTCTGTTTTTTTTTCAAATGCCGCGCTATCTAGCGGGCATGATACCGAAACGCATGATACCTACCCGTACCTACCGTACCGAAACGCACATCTAGCGGGCATGATACCATGATACCGTTGATTTTTGAATTTAAACAAAAAGGGAATAGTTGTGGGAAAAGTCAAAGTCATGGCTAATTGTAGAAAAAAGCTAAGACAGATTGTCCAATTAAGTGGGCAACCCAGTCAAGGTTAATTTTACCCCTTTGATTGCCGTTGTGACTGTCTCCCATTTATGCTACACCTCTCCGTGCATGCATGTCCCTTGACAATGCCGAAATAGAGTCAACCCGTTAACTACGGGTTGACAACTTGAAAATTTTCCTCTCATGCATGTCACTCCACAATGCTCAACTAGAGTCAACCTCTCATGCTAATTCACGGCGGGGTAAATCTGAGCGAAAGAGAGAGATAGAGAAAGAGAGAGAAGCTTAAACGCTATACAGTGGACATGGGCTAGATGGGAACCCCATATGACAATGTCTCTACTGTTGGTATATGTGTAGCGGATGGCTATTACCGCTTGAGCAACGGTCTAACCATTGACGGCTTTAAGGATTCGTGCTTTAAGCGGCAAACATGGGCTCAATGAAATCCCATATAAAAGAGGAATATAGCGTTGGTATTTACTTAGAGCAATGGGTTACCGCTAGAACAGCGGTCCAACAAGCCACGGCTTGAAGGCATCCGTACTTTAAGCGGTGAACCTAGACACCTTGGTATGTGTGTAGCGGAGGGTTATTACCACTTGAGCAATGGTCTAACCATAGAGCGTTATAGAGCGTTGGTATTTGCTTAGAGCAATGGGTTACCGCTATAGCGACGGTTTAAATAGCCTCTAACTTAAGCGGTGGACATAAGCTAGATGGGATGACTCTGTGTCTGTCTGGTATATATTAGCAAGCAGCGGTCTAAGTAGCCTCGGCTTGAAAGCATCCGTGCTTTAAGCGGTGAATATAGTGTTGGTATATGCTTTGAGCAATGGTTTACCGCTAAAGCAACGGTCTAAGAGCAACTAGGGTAAATTGTCAATTATAAATGACATTTAAGCTTGAAAGGAATATAGCGTTGGTATCACCCGATTGGACACATTTTATGACAAATTTCGCCCCCCCCCCCCTAAAAATACGCTAGTGTGTTGAATTACACGAAGTTGCTCATCTTTTGTATGTGACTACAAGGATTTAACAAGAAGATGTTTTCTTTACTATTAGAAATAGAAGAAGTAAGGAAAAAACAGGAAAAACAGCTGTTAAAACAGCTGTTTTTTTTTATAAAAACAGCTGTTTTCTGTTTTTTCGAAAAACAGAATAGATTACAGAAACAGGCTACCTGTTTTTGTTTGACCTGTTTCTGTTTCTGTTCTGTTTTTTTTCTTACTGTTTTTTCTGTTTCTGTTTTTCTCAAAAACAGAAACAGTGCCGATGCTTAATTCAGACGGATAAATAGCAAACGTTCTGATCGAATTTTTGCATATATATCAATGACGTATTGGTGAAACAATTGACGGCATTTTAAAATATAATTGTCTTCATCCTGCCGAATCATTAGTCTATAGGAATAATAATGCATTGCACTGCATTTCTTATTCATTTCTTTGTTAGTGGCTGGATTCATCAATTTAATATTAAAGTGATAGCCGGCGGCTCCATCCCAAAAAATGATAGGATATTGTAGGGCATCGTAGCATCGATGAGTTTCAGCAATTCTTACCAACTGAGCGTTTCGCTTATGAAGAATAATATCTCGAGGTAAAAACTGATCACCGACCATAACGATTGCCACTTCGTCGATAGTTGGAGCATTCTATCTACGCACATGTTGGCCAGGAGGCGTTTTGTCAGCGGAAATAACAATTTTATGCGTATCAGTAGGCATTAAATCGATGGCTGTTTTGTACAGACCCACTAAATTATTATTTTTGTGGAAAAGATGTTGCAATTGGGAAACGATTGTCCTTTCAACGTTGGGAGAAATTTCGCAACGTTTATTCAATTCAGAATTTCTATCACTGATGAAGTACAATTGTAAAAATTTATGATTCTCGCCTGAGAATGGTAGAAGGGACCCTGCTCTATGATAAATTTGCCCTTTTACTTTGAAAGTAGGCATAAATTGATCTGGATTTTCGATTTGGGCACCAAACGACGTCATTTGGAAACATGAGTTATATTTTCTGATCTGTGATAAAAAACGCTTAGATTCTGAAGTAGTTCCAGTAAGCAAAGTCTTCAATGGCTCTGGTGGTGCAGCCAATAGAGGAAGTTTAACTTTTCCTGAGGCGCAACACATTCCCATTGTTTCACCATTGAATTTCATGGCCTTGCAATAGGGACAAATTTTAGACATAGTCCTGATTTGAACACATCTACTATAATCATCGACTGGGCTGCACCTGAATGCCAGGCGATAATTTTCAGGTTGCTCATGTGATTCCTGGGCACGCTTTCTTTTCTCACTTTCTCTATCAGCTGCAAGCCTGTTTTCTTCCTGTTCTTGTGATTCCTCGGCACGCCTTCTTTTTTCACTTTCTCTTTTAGCAGCAAGTCTGGTTTCGCGTTGCTCTGGTAGTTCCTCGACACGCCTTCGTTGACGTAAATTGCACATTCCTAATCTAGCATTATCTCTTGAAGCCGCAAGCCTGTTTTCAGGTTGCTCTTGTGATTCCTCGACACGCCTTCTTTTTTTACTTTCTCTTCCAGCAGCAAGTCTGGTTTCGCGTTGCTCTGGTAGTTCTTCGACACGCCTTCGTTGATGAGTTCTTGTGTTAGGTAGCGTCACCATAGGTTCGACACAATCACCGTAGGAAAAATACAAATTCTTCTTTAAATTTGTAACCTATTTAGATCGTTCGTGGCCATAAATGTCAATATCCCAGTCAAGAAAGAAAAAAAAAACAACCATGTAGCCAACTTAGAAGGCAGGCCCCGGCTAGGCTATGCGGCAGGCTTGTATATATAGATTCTTATTGTCGCATCTCCTCTAGCCGCAGATATTGTGAGCCCCTTCTTGGGGTCATAGGCCGGGACCAGGCACGGTTAAGCGGTAGGTTAAAATATATCGATTCTTATTGTCGCCTGTCTTCTAACTGCAGACAAGATGATGCTCTTCTCGCTGTCATGGGTCGATACCAAGTTCGATACAACCACATTGGGAAAGGTGCAACTTCTTTCTTAAAGTTGTGACCTATTTAGATCGTTTTTGTGGCCATAAATGTCAATATGCAAGTTTTAAGAAAAACAAACAAACTATGTAGCCGATTTCAAGGCTGGCCCACGACACTCGGCACGCGGTAGGCTTGTATATATTGATTATCGTTGTAATTAGTAATTTCCAAATGAATTACCTTTGTTTGCTACTCTTTCCTAGGGAAAATGGTGGACTCCACAGGGACTATATATAATGTTGAAGGGTCCCATGACTTGTCAGTTTCATGTTTGACACATTCTGATTCTCGCTGTCGCTTGTAATCCTCACTGCTGCGTATCTTCTAACCGCATATTTCTTTGTTCTCGCTGTGAAATATCTTATAACCTAATATTTCTTTTTTCTTCACTTTCATTTTAAGTTCTTTCTTCTCCTCGTTCCCGCATGTCTTGTAACCGTATATTTCTTAGTTCTTCACTTTTGTGAATTGTTTTAATTCTCGCTGTCGCTTATCTTCTAACCGGATATTTCTTTCTTCTTCACTTTTAATTTTGACGTTTTATAATTGTCGTTGTCGCTAGTATTCAAAAATTATGTTTCTTTGTTCTTCATTTTCTTTTATCATAACTTCAGACATTTTTTCAATACCCTTTACCTTAACTGCTCGGATTGGTTTTGTCACATTTGATGATCTAGGTTATTTATTTGTCCTCTAGGCATTATGAAACTGCTTAAAACGTATTTTGTAAATAGACTCATTGCACTCGTTATTTTATATTTAGCTGTGGTCCTTTTGTTATGGTGGATAAGTTACAGATACTAAAAACGATATGGTCACTCCTGGGGGTGGGGGAGGGAAATGATTGTTCTCTTGAAATTTAATTTATTCTAATAAATTTGACGTCACTCACGGGATTTTTTTTCCAAAGTTAAGGCTCTTAACAAAATTTTCTCAAACTCCTGACCTACGTAGATAGTTTCTTTTTAGGCCAGAGAAAAACCAGGATGCCAATTTTTCAAAAAAATCTGGAGCCGTTTTCAAGAAAAATACATAAGTAAATAAATATACAATTATTGCTTGTTTAAAGAAATAAGACACAGTTATGGCTCGTTTAAAGAGATAAGATATATAGACAGGATAATGCTTGGTTTTCCCTACATTTTAGATGAGAAATTTGGTTTGCTCGGCCTATAAGACATGAAATATAGAGGAGATTATGGGTAAAAACACAAGTCTTGAGATTTGGGGGGAGGCATGGGACCCCAGAACCCCACCCCGTACACTTTCCGGTTCTCTATGGGTGCTTCCTTGAATAAAAGAAGGGCTTACTTTTACTGAATATTTCCAAGCAAGGGACGAAGTATTCATCACATACTACTCCTAGACCCAGCATGACGTAGATAGCGATTATAAAATGAACAGCAACACCTCCATTTAGCCTTTCTTCTTGGGTGAAAAAGTCGGGTGGGAAATCACAGATAGCAGGATTTGCACACGTTGCGTTGGCTTCTGATGTTTCTAAAACAAAACAAAAATTGAAAAAAAAAATTTCAATTTTTTTGAAATTTTTTTTTTTTCAAAATTTTTTTTTTCAAACAAACAAGGTCAACATGCCATTTAAATGCCTTATTTTATGTTCTTTCTGAATATAATAATAGGAAATTCAATTTTAAGCCACTTAAGGACTGTCAAAGATGGTACCTTTTTCTTTTATTTTCAGCTAAAAAAGGGTTAAAAACAGTAATTCTTACTTCATAATATTCAAAATAATTGTCATCAACACATATCAACTGCACCTCCATTATACTTTACCCTCCCCCTCATGTACAAATATATAGCCAACTTAAATTTTCTCTGGTTCTTGATTCCAGCCAGTGGTGAATTTTTTCAAAAAATTGAAAAAAAAATGACACACAACACTTTTTTTGATGTTATAGCAGCTGTACATAAATCAGCTACATCTTCAGCTAAAAAAAATAACACATTTTCATGATTTTGAAGAATTTTTATGACCTTCTTTTTTTTGCTCGAAAGATCAGATAAAAATACATCTAAATCAAAACTGAAAAAAACTGCATCCAAGCAATAGCATTGTAACCCACCTCCTGTGAGGTGTGTTAACTCACCTCTCGCGGGGCGCGTTAACCCACCTCACAGCACAAAAGCAGGAAAAAGCTTAGCTTTCAATATTACCCCTTTGTAAACAGGGGTTTCTTGAGATAAGATTTTTGGGTTTTTTCAGGTAAAGCAGATGGGTTGATTTGACAGCACGTTACTGCAAAGCAACTTTTGCTGTGCAAAGTTGTTGTTGCAAAAAAACAAAACAGCAAAAAAACAAAGCAACAAAGTTGCTGTTGCAAAGCAACAGCAACTACTGCACTGCACTACTGCAAAGCAACAGTTTTATCAAAATAAAATTTTGAGCATCAAGGTTTGAGAAAAATCTGCGACCTAGTAAAGAGCAGACCACAACTCATAGTAATCGAAAACTAAAAAATACTTTTTGAGTTGTTTCGACTTTAAATTTGGTCTTTCTTTCTTGCATTAGTGGGGCAACAGAATTTTATAGACAGTTTCTTCAAGACCCATTTGAAAGCTACTGATTTTATTTACGAGCTTTTTATAAATTTGGCATTAGTGGGGCATATTTATTGGACCTTTCAACTATGCTGAATCAAATCACTCTCTCATAATTTTGATCGGATATCTTTGGGGGGAAAGGGGCACGGGAGGGGGGCTAGTTGCACTCCCATCCTTTTTATCACTTAAAAAATGACTCTAGAACCTTTGATTCCGTTCCAATGAACCCTCTCCCGATCTTCTAGGACCATTGGTTCGATACGACCAAAACTAGGAAAAGAAAAATAATAAACATGCATCAATAATCTTTCTTCTGGCAAAAAATACAAAAATTCCAAATTTTTTAGATTGGAGCTTAAAACCTCTACAATAGAGTTGTCTGATACACTGAATCGTATGATATGATTTTCATTAAGATCACTTTACCTTTCCGGGGTGTTTCCAATCTCTTTCGAAAATCAGGCTAGATTTCTCTGGCTTGTATCGATCAGTAATATAAAATTTAATAAAACTTATTCGGAATCAGCATAGAAAACTAATTCTTTTGATGTATCTATTGTTATCGAAATTTAGTTTTCTAGAGTTTCGTTTACTATTGGGCCTTGTCACTCCTTACTTTTAATTCATTACAATGAACTGTTTGACAATGTACCAGAGAACCTTGACGTCACAAACAGTTCTATTTTATTGATTGGAAAAAAAGAAAGATATCGAACCAACGAAAAGGACTATCACTAGAGCTCCCAAAATAGTTGGAACTTCTATTCTGCAATCTCTAGTGGGATAACCTTACGTAGACGATAATTTCACAATAACATTGCTCAAGATATGGCATTGAACGAGATAAAAGAAAAAAATCACTATAGTCGAAAACAAGTTATTGTTCTGTGTTTTGAAATAGCACATTTGCCGTATCAAATTTTCTTTATTGCGTCCCCCTTTTTAAAACAACAAGAAGTTCCTAGGGGGCATCAACGCCCAGCTACGCGTGGGGTTACCGGCATAAAATTCAGAGATTGAGTCCTGGTCGCAAATATAAATTAGCTTGTAAAACAAAGCGCATAGCTCTTTTTTGAGCAAGAACTTGACTTTGATAACAGACAATTACATGAAATTTTAAATTGGGCGGGACAGTGAGTAATGCTAAACAGAAATTTCGAGGAGGTAGAATAAATAGTCAATGTTGATATTACCTGAACAATTGTTTTGGGTCATGAAACTATTGTTAATAGATGCATTTTGACTTTTTGAACATCTTTTCTCTCTTGCAAAAATACCGCGAACTCACCGTTATGGAATTATTCCGGCCCAAATATTCTTGTATTTACACATACAGAATTGCAATCATTTCCGTTATCGTTGATCGGATATTTGAAATCGCGAATCTGTAATAGTTTAGAAACAAATTTGGGCTATATATTTGTACATTAGGGGGGTGAGGGTAAAGCATAGCATATATTAAATACGTAAACTAACCATTGCTGTATTTAATATATGCTATGCTTTATCCCCCCCCTAATGTGCAAATATATAATAACTCCAAAACGGTGAGTTTGCGGTAGTTTTGCAAGAGATATTCAAAAAGTCAAAATGCATCTATTAACAATAGTTTCATGACCCAAAACATTTGTTCAAGTAATACCAACATTGACCCACATTTCCTTCTGAATAGCCCCAATTGCAGGCTGATATTGGTATTTTTTTCAAAATCTAAGATAACAAAAAACCTGTAGGGAGGAGGGGGCAAGTCCCCTCTCCGTTGGCACCACTGGAACTAAGAACAAATAATCCCTTTATGCTATTCCGCTGTTGTGCAACTTACCATTTTTCAAAATCTAAGATAAAAAAAACCTGTAGGGGGAGGGGGCAAGCCCCCTCTCCATTGGCACCACTGGAACTAAGAACAAATAATCTCTTTTATGCTATTCCGCTGTTGTGCAACTTACCATTTTTCAAAATCTAAGATAAAAAAAACCTGTAGGGGGGAGGGGGCAAGCCCCCTCTCTGTTGGCACCACTGGAACTAAGAACAAATAATCCCTTTATGCTATTCCGCTGTTGTGCAACTTACCATTTTTCAAAATCTAAGATAAAAAAAACCTGTAGGGGGGAGGGGGCAAGCCCCCTCTCCATTGGCACCACTGGAACTAAGAACAAATAATCTCTTTTATGCTATTCGACTGTTGTGCAACTTACCATTTTTCTCATCACCGCCTTCAAAGGTCCATGGAAAGAATCCACCTATTTGGTTGACACTTTTCCCAGCATTCAGATCATATACAGTCCTTGCCTGGACTGAACAAATCAAGAAAGTGGCGACTGACACAATGACAGGTAGAACTCGTTTCGGAATTGGAGTGCCACAAACCATTGTTTTGTCTTAATATCAGGATTTAAAACAAATTTTGCTTTTTGTTCTAAGCGTTTGCAATATAACTCCAGTAACGTAGTTTATAATAAACTTTGGGTCAAATGTTTCTTCAACAATTAAGTCTTCTCTGTCTTTCACCATCAGATTTATATTTACTTTCACCTAAATTACAACATTCTCCTTCGGTCTTCTTTAAGCACTGGTCGGAGCAAAAGCAAGTTTGATACTGAATCTATTTTGCGCAGGGCTAGTGATTTTATTCAAATAATGACGTTTAGAAGCCAGTCATAAAATTAATCGCTTTTTACGCAAGACAAAATTAAATACGTTTTTCTTTAGAAATAACCAAAGAGAATAAAGAAATTATTCACCTTGGAAAATTTTCAAGATTATTAGTGATTATTGGAAACTTGGTTGCTAAGGAAGCGTCTAGACTATAAATGTCTAGTCTTGAGTGACTTTATTATAGATGTCGTTTTACTAGGAGATTAACTTTAAAAAAAACTAGTTTTTTTTTAACTGAAAGTAAGGAGCGACATTAAAACTTAAAACGAGCAGAAATTACTCCGTGCATGTATGGGGATGCTCCCTCTTCAACATCCTGCTCTTTACGCTAAAGTTTGACTCTTTCTCTCAACTCTACTTTCTAACAGTAAAAACTTAGTAAAGAGCAGGGCGTTGAAGAGGTAACATCCCCTTTCATATACGGGGTAATTTCTGCTCGTTTCAAGTTTTAATGTCGCTCCTTACTTTCAGTTAAAAAACTTGTTTTTTTTAAATTTAATTTCTGAACATTTTTTAGTTAATCCATGTTTTGATTTCGGCTCTCCGCAGATGAATAATTAAAGCAAAATTTGCATATTTAATTATTTGGCTAAATGGCTTTCCCATAGTTTTGATCGAATGATTTTGATAAAAAAGGAGGGGGGAGGAGGCTCAGTTGCCCTCCAATTTCTTGGGTACTTAAAAAGGCAACTAGAACTTTTAATTTATTAAGAACATTTTCATTAGTAAGAGATATACGTAACTTACGAATTAGCTTACGTAACAAACTTCTATATTCGTATGTTTTTATTACGTATATGAGAGGGTTCGCCCACTCGTCAATACCTCGCTCTTTACACTAAAGCTAAGAAATTTTCCCCTGAATCACAAAGGCCGTAGAATAAATAGTTGAAATTACTAAAAATACTTTAGCGTAAAGAGTGAGGTATTAGGAGAAGGTGAACCTTATATGCGTAATATTTTCTGTTTGTTTTAAGTTTTATTGCTACCCCTTACTTTCAGTTGAAAAAACATTTTCATATTTATTTTCTCCTTGTTTTATTTTTAAATAATGCTAAAAAATGCTGTGCCCCCTTCATGGAAATATTCTTCCCCCATGACAAATTCCTCCATGGAAATTTTCCCCCACATAAACCCCTCTTCCTAACCCCTACTCCCAACCAAAAAATCCCCCTGAAAACGTCTGTTTACTTCCTAATAACCATTACTATATGCAAACACTGGTCAAAGTTTGTAACTTGCAGCTCCTTCCACGGAGACTGTGGGGGAGTGAGTCGTCCCAAAAGACATAGTTATTAGTTATTTCGACTATGTTTAATAAAATGACTATCTCAGAATTTTGATCCGACGACTTTGGGAAAGAAATGAGCGTGGGAGGGGGCCTAGGTGCCCTCCAATTGTTTTGGTCACTTAAAAAGGGCTAGAAAACTTTTCATTTCCGTTCGAACGAGCCCTCTCGCAAAATTCTAGGACCTATGGGTCAATACGATCACCCCTGGGAAAGAAATAAAAAAATAAACACGCATCCGTGATTTTTCTTCTGGCAAAAAATACAAAATTCCACATTTTTGTAGATAGGAGCTTGGAACTTGTACAGTAGAGTTCTCAGATACGCTGAATCTGATGGTGTGATTTTCGTTAATTTTATATGACTTTTAGGGGGTGTTTCCCCCTATTTTCTAAAATAGGGCAAATTTTCTCAGGCTCGTAACTTTTGATGGGTAGGACTAAACTTGATGAAACTTATGTATTTAAAATCAGCATTAAATGCAATTCTTTTGATGTAGCTATTGGTATCAAAATTTCGTTTTTTAGAGTTTTTATTACTATTGAGCCGGGTCGCTTTTTACTTACAGTTCATTACCACGAACTTTTTCAGATATGTGGACACAATGTATTATTATTTTTTTTATTTTTTTTTTTACCAGGGCACTTCCTATAAAAGGAATTGTCGTAGAAACTTCTAAAATGGCTCAGTGGATTGGAAATTCGAACTGCCAGTACCCTTTTTAATAGTTGAAAGTGATTAGAGGGCAACCAGCCTCCCTTCATGCCCATTATTTCCCCAAACATATCCAATTAAAATTTTGAGATAGCCATTTTGTTCAACTTAGTTGAAAATTCAGGACATTATGTCTTTAAGGATGGCAATTGCACCCCCCCCCCCGCCATCCCTCAGGGCAGAGGTTGTAAGTTACGCCCCAAGGGCATAGAGGGTTCTTATGGAAATTATGGTCGTATAAAATTCAGAGGGGGCCCATTAAATTAAAATCACAAGTTCTATTGCCATTTTCAAAATTCAAAGTGATCGGCAGCTATCCCTTCACGTTCTATTTTTTCTAATTGCCCTAGATACGTCCGATAAAATTTTGAGATAGCTATTTGTTCCAAAATAGTCCTAAGATCATATAACAAGGCCTCTGGGGTTGACATAACCCCCTAGAGTCTGGCGGTAAGGGTTTTAAGTTATGCCACAGGGGGTATATAAGGTTTTTATGGAAGAGTTGGTCCTCTGAACTTAAGAGGAGGTTTATTCGATCGGAATGCATAATTCTAGCTCTCTTTTAAGAATCAAACGTGATGTAGAAAAAAACTAATCCCCCTCCCTTTCAACCTCTTTTCCCCAAACGCATTCAATCATACTTCTGTGACACTTGTTCCTGCCAAAAACCCAAAATTTTTCATTTTTGAAGATAGGAGCTTGAAGCCCCCTGTAGTAGGGTTATTAGATAAGTCAAATCTGATAGTGAAATTTTCATTAAGATCACTTAACTGCTTGGAGCTATTCCAAAACACATTTAGTAAACTGGGGAAAACTTTCTTAGGCTCGTAGCTATTGATGGGCTATAACACTTAATGAAGTTTATATATTTGGAATCAGTGTAAATTCTATTGATGTTTATAGGCCAATTGTTATCAAAAATCTGTTTTTAGTGTTGCAATTACTATTGAGCAGATTCGCTCCATACTTACAGTTTATTACCTCGAACTATTTTATCTTTAAATAGTATATCCAAATGAATTGGTTAGATCAAATTTTTAATTCTATATAGAATTATTATACATAGAATTATATTCAGAATTATATAAAACTATATATATTATATAGAATTATATAACTATATAAACTATATAGAATTATATACAATTCTATATAATTCTAATTCAAGTTTATATAATCAATGCGATTTTTTTACAGCCTTTGAACTATTATGACGCTTAAACCTGCTGTAAAAAAAGAAGAAAATTTAATTATTAAATAAAATTTGGCCAATTACATTTGATTAAAGTTTCCTTTGAATATCAACCCATTTGAATCTGTTCCGTATATGAGGTAGTTTGCCCCTCTCGTCAATACGTCACTCTTCAAACTATTTCTTTAAAGCTTAAAAAAAGATTTTAACTGGAAATAATTGGATGCGGTAAACCAAGCTGGTTGTACTGAAAAGTATATTCATGATTTTTTTTATTGAATATCAGGAGTCTTGCCATCTTTCACCATTTTTTTTGTCCCGTGTTCTTAGTTGTCTAATTATGTTTTTCTTTCTGTGTGACTTTTTTTTACATTTACTCATGGTTTTTACTACCCGGTTTTTGTGACGGTTTACAAATAATATGATGATATTGATGATATTCAACCACTATAGAAACAACCCTTATGAATTTCCAATTCTCTTTGGAGCAAGTAAAAAGAGTAAAAACAAAAATTCAAACGAATCTATAAATTCATCCTTTATAGAAGTGAATAATAATAGAATAATAATTTAAACATAGAATAATATATAGAACAATAATATATAGAATAATAATATAACAATAATATAATAATCTATATATATAAAAATAAGTTGTCTGTCTGTGGATGGATCAGGTGACGTCACCTGAAAAAACTGGATCAGGTGACGTCAAAACTGAAAAAACTAAAAAAAGGCAAAAACTACAAAAAAAACTAAAAACTAATAAAAAAAAAAAAAAGCTAAAAAACTAAAAAAACTATAAAGGTAAAAACCAATAAAAAACTAAAAAAAAAACTGAAAAAACTAAAAAAAGGCAAAAACTACAAAAAAAAACTAAAAACTAATAAAAAAAGTAAAAAAGCTAAAAAACTAAAAAAACTAAAAAAACTAAAAAAAGGTAAAAAACTAAAAAAAATAAAAAATAAAAAAAAACTAAAAAAAAGGAAAAAACTGAAAAATAAGCTAAAATAAAGGTAAAAACCAATAAAAAACTAAAAAGAAAAAAAGGAAAAAACTAATAAATGACGAAACTCAAAGAGAAAGCGACCAGGACAAAAGGAATGTTCGATTAGCAATCAACAAAGCACCGGGACACAGGGAGTATAAATGACGACCAGGACATAAGTAAAAAAAAAAAACTATCTATATATATATAAATAAGTTGTCTGTGGATCTGTGGATCGTGGATCAGGTGACGTCACCTGAAAAAACTGGATCAGGTGACGTCAAAACTGAAAAAACTAAAAAAAGGCAAAAACTACAAAAAAAACTAAAAACTAATAAAAAAAATAAAAAAGCTAAAAAACTAAAAAAACTAAAAAAAGGCAAAAACTACAAAAAAAACTAAAAACTAATAAAAAAGCTAAAAAACTAAAAAAACTAAAAAAAAGGCAAAAACTACAAAAAAAACTAAAAACTAATAAAAAAAATAAAAAAGCTAAAAAACTAAAAAAACTAAAAAAACTAAAAAAAGGTAAAAAACTAAAAAAACTAAAAACTAAAAAAAACTAAAAAAAAGGAAAAAACTGAAAAATAAGCTAAAATAAAGGTAAAAACCAATAAAAAACTAAAAAAAAAAACTGAAAAAACTAAAAAAAGGCAAAAACTACAAAAAAACTAAAAACTAATAAAAAAAAGTAAAAAAGCTAAAAAACTAAAAAAAACTAAAAAACCTAAAAAAACTAAAAAAAGGTAAAAAACTAAAAAAAATAAAAAATAAAAAAAAACTAAAAAAAAAGGAAAAAACTGAAAAATAAGCTAACATAAAGGTAAAAACCAATAAAAAACTAAAAAAAAAAAAAGGAAAAAACTAAAAAAAAATTTCATCTAAAAAACTAAAAAAAACTAAAAAAGGTAAAAACTAAAAGAACTAAAAAAGAAAAAAATAAATGACGACACTCAAAGAGAAAGCGACCAGGACAAAAGGAATGTTCGATTAGCAATCAACAAAGCACCGGGACACAGGGAGTATAAATGACGACCAGGACATAAGTAAAAAAAAAAAATTAACAAAACTAAAAAGAAGGTAAAAACTACAAAAAAACTAAAAAGAAAAAAAAACTAAAAACTAATAAAAAAACTAAAAAATCTAAAAATCTAAATAAACTAAAAAAGAAAAAAAAAGGAAAAAAATAAAGGAGAAAAACAAAACTAAAAAACGAATGTATATACAGACCGGTACACCGGGATACAAATGACGACCGGGACACAGGGAATATAAATGACGACCGGGACACAGGGACACAACTACAACGGGGACACCGGGGGAAACAGGGGGATATAAATGACGACCGGGACAAAAAAACTAAAAAGAAAAAAAAACTAAAAACTAATAAAAAAACTAAAAAATCTAAAAATCTAAATAAGCTAAAAAAGAAAAAAAAGGAAAAAAATAAAGGAGAAAAACAAAACTAAAAAACGAATGTATATACAGACCGGGACACCGGGATACAAATGACGACCGGGACACAGGGAATATAAATGACGACCGGGACACAGGGACACAACTACAACGGGGACACCGGGGGAAACAGGGGGATGTAAATGACGACCGGGACACCGGGACAGGGAATGGTCGATTAGCAATCACCATCAACAAAGCTCAAGGGCAATCATTAGAATCATGAGGTATAGATCTGAATACAGATTGTTTTCCCATGGACCATTATATGTTGCATGTTCAAGAGTCGGTAACTACATTCAAACGTAGTTAAAACCATATATATATATCTATCTATATTCACAGGTGGGACATAGGGACACAACTACAATGGCGCGTAACTATTATGGCGCGTAACGACTTACGCGCGCGGGGGGGCTTGGGGGGGCGCGAAGCGCCCCCACCAACTAGGTGTTGGGGTGGCGCGAAGCGCCACCCCAACAGCTAGTATAAGAATAATAATAATATATATCATAATATATAGAATATAACAATATAATAAATAAAATAATAATATAGAATAATAATATATAGAATAATAATATAGAATAATAATATATATAGAATAATATAGAATAATAATTTAAACAGGGTTTTTTGTTTACATGGCTCTGTTAACAGTTTGACTATCATCAACTTCAGCTTTACTTTTAAATCCTTTATCATAATACGCTTTTGTGGAACCCCGCTTTTCATCAATAGGGCTATAGCTCATTGCATCTAATGCTTTTCTTTTCTTAGGGTTAATCTCAATTAACAGTTAAAGTTTTGATACTTTTATTTTGTTATGATAGAATCTCTGATAAAAGCTATTTAATATGTTATAAATCTTAATAAAAATTGTGTTTTTGTTCTTTTGAACTAACATGATATTAAATAACCTTTGCACAGAAATGCTTTGTAAGAATCATTTCCTCGTTCAGCAAATCTGACGAAAAATTGTCAAATTTGACTAAAAAAAATGTTGACGAAAAATTATTTAAAAAGCTGAGTATCCCACCAGGTTTGAAGAACACTCATAATCACAGTTTCAAATAATTTTTGGAGACCTATGAAATTGAAGCCAGTTTAGATGTTGTTATTCGATCTTACACAAGATAACAACATTTATGGGTCGACACAACTTCTAAGAACCTGTGTAGCCAGGATGGGATATTTTCCTCCAATTCGATTAATAAACTTTTAATTTAGTGTGATATCATGACCTTTACGATTTTCGTTCAGAAATTATGGTTGAAGAAGGACTATTTAATAAAGAGAGTTTCTTACCTCTCTTTAATTACTCTTTTTGAATTACTTTACCTCTCTTTACCTCTAATTACCTCTCTTTTGAATTACTAGGTTGAAGAACTCTTCTCTTTCTTTATTTTTACAGAATATAGCTATTATAGCCAATAGAGAAGTACAGTCTCATGACCAAAGGTCTCATCGTCTGTCAAATTGTTTAGAATTTATTAAACTCCGTCCTTCGGATTACCCACTTGGAAAAAAGGAGGGAATGTCATGTTATCTGCTATACAGCAGATACGTTATTCCTGTTCCTAATTTATTTGAGTAGAATGAAATCCTTTGGCCAAATTCCTATAACAAATTCCAAGTTCCTATAATATTATTGCAATAATGTCTTATATTGTCTATATAATGTCTTCTATTACCCTCCAAACCAAAACATTGATGCAAAACACAACTTTCTCCAGCAATTGCAGACCGGTGCTGATTTATTATTTCTAAGTACACTAATGCCGGAATGTTTTTGGTTGGGGACACTAATGAACTTAAGATGAATTCAATTTGCTTCTCTCTAAAAGTTAAGCAAATATTTAAAAATCAAACAACTAGGGAAAAACTTCTCTAGATGTCATTCCGACTAATCTGAGTAATTTTAACGGTTCTCCCTAAGCTTTGCCTCTATTGAGTGGGAGTTGTCGCCTTTCCCTCCTCCTGTTCCCCCCTTTTAATTTTAAGCATTCGTTCCTAGTAGTAGTGACACCTCCATGGTTTCCACCGGGCCCCATACCCCTTCGAATTCCCTATCCAGACATTTTTTTAGGTGTTTTCAAGACACAAATGTTAATTACATCATGGAGGATGTTTTCTAAGAGATACAGATGTTTGTTACGTAATAGGCTTCACTTTTTTAAAGTGTGTTTAAAAACCTACGAGGGCCAGGAAAAAACCTTCAGGATCCACTAGACAAGATGCAAACGTTACCTAATAGTTTCCTTGGTTTTTATGATTAATAACCTTCGGGGCTTCTTTGCCCCAGGATTTCTAAGGTTGTTACCTGATAGTTTCTTTGATTCTTAAAAAAAAACATTCAGGGGCTTCTTTACTCCGCCATCCCAAAGATTTTTACCTATTAGTTTCTTTGATTCTTTTAAAAAACTATGAGGGCCAGGACTTTTTTACTTCAGAATTTCTTTCGGTGTTATGTAAAAAGGTTTGGTTGTTATATGATAGAGCGTGTTTTTTCTTAAAAATCTTGTGAGGGGTAACTCCTTCAGGGCCTGCTAGTGGGGGACCTTCAAGACGCCAGACCCCTAGTGAGTAATTCCACCAGCCCCCTAACATCCACTTCCAATGGAGCTCTAGCAAGCAATTCCAATGGGGCCCTAGCACCCAATTTCACTGGGAGCTTTAGCATCAAATTTTCCCGGAGCCCCTAACCACTAGGTGCCCCTAGCGTCCAATTTCACTGGGAGGCCCAAGCCCAAGCATCCGCATCCATCGGGGGCCCTAACATCCAATTTCATAAGGGCCCTAAACTGACCATCGGGGTTCCCCTAGCTACCAATTCCAATAGGGACCTAACATCCAATTTCATCAGGCCCCTAACCTAACCATTAGGGACCCCAGCATCCAATTCCTTCGGAGGGAACCCTAGCAACCGATTTCACTGAAAAAACGTTTTTCAAGATGTTTCAAGATTTCTTTGGTTGTTATGTAATAGGGGAATGTTTATTTATGTTAAGGATTAAGCAACCTCGCGTGACTTGCTATACTTCATGGGGACCGTGGGGATCTCTGCTTGTAGCTGTGGAGGGCTCACACGTGGATTGATACAAAATAACACTGCACTTCAAGACATAATACTTCAAGAGATTTTTTTTCGTTCATTGCGTTATTCTTCTTTTTTTTTTCTTAGGGAACCTTTATATTCAAAAGATTTTGTGTCCACACTAGGGTTCGAAAGAGATTTACATCCAATGGAACTCCGTCCCAGACAGATGGACTATGAAAGGCTTTCTAACATTTTGATTAGGAAAGTAGATTCTACGAAATAACCAATTCCATTCACGGGGAATTCCCATGTCCCGCTTAATAGAATGATTAAATTGATCGTATGTTTCCAGCCCTTTCTACATGAGAACGCAAAAGTATCCCAGTACTATGGATTCTTGCTCCATTAGATGTTCCTGCCTATTACAATGTTATTAATTTTCTAATGTGACCTAGACAGGTTCAGTTACGTATTAAATCAATAAAATATTACGTAGCATGGCTTTAGATATTTCATTCCGTAAACGGTTACGTATTTAGTATTTACCCTGGAACACAGACTTTTTAATGTAAACAAAAGTTTTATCCATAAAAAAATAATAAAATCATGAAATAACAGAAAGAAGAGTTAAAATTCAATAAACAGCTAAAAGCAAAACGTGAAAAACCTTATAAAGGATAAAATATAAGCAAATAGAATCTTTAAATCACATATAAACAGTTAAAACTCAACAAATGGTAAAACAAAACGTGAAAAAACCTGATATAGGATAAAATATAAGCAAAAACAAACGTGAATAAATGAAACACGGGGATTCTAGCAACCAATTACAGAGGAGATGGAAGGGTTTGTTATTAGAGGTAAATTTAAGCCATATTAAGAGGCATTTCTGAGAAGTTTTGATGAAAATGCCACGTTTCATTGAACCAAGACTATGCTTATTTCACGCCAACGCGGTATAATGTGATTGATCCCCTCCCCTTACATTGATATTTCTCCCCATGAAACTAATTTTGTTCATAGAACTGCTTGCGTGCTGATTTTATTCGTGACACTTGTTGGATGTTGATTTTTCTCTTCGTAAAACTTCTACATTGAATTTTTTCCCCGTGAAACTGATTTTGTTCATGGAACATATTGTGTACTGATTTTTGTTCATGAAACTTCTTGTATGTTGACTTTTCTCCTTGTAAAACTGATTTTCATAATGGAACTTGTTGTGTGGTGATTTTGTTCCTGGAACTTGTTGCACACTGATTTTTGTTCGTGAAACTTTTTGCATGTTGATTTTTCTATTCTTGAAACTTTTAAATTGATTTTTCTCCACGTGAAACTGATTTTGTAGCATGTAGGAAATGTTGATCTAAGCAATGCACGTTACTGTGTTGCACTAAGGGTGGCGCACGGCACCCTTCGCAACCCCTCAACGTGATGGCCTCCGCAGCGATTCGTTTTTTCACGGAACATGTTGCCTGATGATTTTTGATCCTGAAACTTATTACATATTGATTTTTATCCTTGTAAAATTGATTTTAATAATAAAACTCGTTGGGTACTAATTTTTGTTCGTGAAACTTCTTGTATGTTGATTTTTCTGTTCGTGAAACTTTTACTTTGATTTTTCTCCTCGTGAAACTGATTTTGTTCATGAAACTAGTTGCATGCTCATTTTTATTCGTGAACTTTGTTAAGTGCTAACTTTTGTTCATGAAAATTGTTGCAGGTTTATTTTTGTCTTCCCAAAACTGATCTTGTTCATGGAACTTGTTGCGCGCTGATTTTCCTTAGTGAAACGTATTGTATGTTGATTTTTATCTTCGCGAAACTTTTACATTGATTTTCTGGACTGCATACTTGCAGACCTCTATACCATAGAAATTGGGTTTTACTGAAAAAATATATAAAAGATATATATATATATATATATATATATATATATATATATATATATATATTATTGAAAAATAAATATATTTTATTGAGAATACATAAAATAGATAATAAAAAAGACACTACACGTGTATTTTTTCCTCTCGTGCAGTTCACTCAAAAAGGTTAGATTTTGCTCTTGTTTCTTTTTTTTCCTCTTTCTTTTTTTTTGAGCAGTGAGGACGACTTGGCGGAGGTCCTTGTCGAAATATTTGCTTGTTTTTCATATTTGCTACTGGCTGATAAAATTCTCGTTTTTCACCTATTTGTTTTTTCACTGTTCTTTTATTATTTCCTTTCTTTGTTTTCATACGTTCAATCTAAAAATGACCAGAAAATGTTAATAATAAATAAATAAAACCCAATATAAACATAAATTAAAAAAGATCATATCAAACATAAGAATAACTCGTACTAACACAAATGAATAATTAAGTCTTAAAATGAGTGAAAATTAAATTGAATATACAAGTGAAGCTTAAAAGAGACAAAATTACACCAGACCGTAGTCTGGCTACTGAATCCTATCCCTTCCCTAACCGATTAAAATCGGAAAACTAAATATATTACAAAAAATCTTTTATTTTTACAACATTGAAATATAAAAAATACAGTTAAATAATAAAGTCATGAATTATTGAGTTACCTGGATTTTATATCAATATATATTGAATATTCAGTTCGTTTTCATTTGTTCTTTACAGTCATCTTGAATATTATTTTGATTTATTTTTTGTTTGTTTTCTTTTGTTTTGGAATTTGAGAGAAATTTGAAAAACAAAAGCACGCTTTTCCAAAATTTGTATATTTCTAAGAAAAACTTAGATGACACAATAACCTTTAGACTTTTAGACTTTAGGAGTTGGGGAAGGGGAAAGTAACAATAATCCGGCTTATAGTATTTCGTTCGTTTTAGCTTTGACTTGAATATTCAAATTAATTTTTTTCTTTTTTTAAGATTTGTTTATTCAATTTTGATGGTAGTCTCTCAGTTATAGTTAAGTGTACTATGTTAATTTTGGTTTTTACTTAATCTTTAATATTAATTTTTGATCGTTTTGAGAGTGAATAGGACTTAATTTCTGTTGCTCTTAAGCTTTTTATTTGACTCTTTACTTTACCTTGGAAACTTTTGCTCATTAATCTTCATAAAGACGTACCCATTGGTGTTTGACTCAAACTGTGAGTGGAACTGCGAATCAAACTTGTACAATTTGAGCAATTCTGTAGGGTACATTGGATAAAAAAATAATTTTTTACTGAAAAAATATGAGAATTGATTTGTTAGTGAGAAACAGGAGTATTTGAACTTACTATAATTTCTAAATTTAAAATCTTATCTTCGATAACTATCAATTAACACCGTGACAAGAATGACATTGTTCTTGAGCAAAACAAATAGAACAAAGATTACTAACAATAATACAATAGACTCTATTCATTGTTTATCTGCATCTAATTAAGCAAACTATACAAATATCAATAAAAGGGAATGGTGTAATGTTTCTAGGTTCAATAGTTGTTATAATTGTTATTGGTTCATTCCCCGCAAAAAAACTAATAATTGACTGAGTACCATAAAATAGCGCTGCCTAATTATAGAACGAAGTTAGTACAATATTAGCAGTAATAGTATTTGCGACAGAAAAAGTAACATTATTAGTATGCCCATATTGACTTTTGGTCAGTCAAACATCCTCTTCTTCTTACCCTGAAAGTTTTAACTTAAACTCTTAGCCGTTTTTAAGATGTTACTGATACGCTCTTTTGACAACCTGAATCCACACAGTGTGATTTGACTTAGTTCAACTTTTCCCTTAGTATTTCCTGAAATTTTCGTCTAAATATCCCTAGCCTTAGTAATAAAGAAAAAAAAGTCAAGGACATCGACACTAGACCCTTGAAGTCCGAACCGGAGATGCTGAGCACCTTTTCAAAGCCCTTCAGCCAGGAATCAGAATTGGGGGAGAGCCATCCTGTGCTTTTGTACACCCTTCATAACCAACTTCTTGGAATTTCTCCAGGTACCCATTTAGAGCTGGGTCAACTATGGCTGAGCTTTCAGAGTCACACCACTTACCCCGTCCCAAACCAAATAACTGGCCAAACCAGGAATCGAATCCCTTCCCCTCGGACAAAAGATTCGAAATCTAGCGTGCCAATCAATCGTACTAACCATAGTAGTAGTCACAATAAAAGTAGTAGTACTAAGGGTAGTAGTAGTATATAGTCACGAAGTCCAATCAGCTATAAAGGAGTTAAAAAGGCATAAGTAACCGGGACCCGATGTGTTACCTGCAGAGCTCTTTATTGAGGGGCTCCATGCTTGTAGAGAAGCTACACAGCATAGTCGTTAAAATCTAATACACATACAAAAATCCAGGCTAATGGATAGCTCTCCTTGATGTTCCTCATAGAGCACGGTGTAAGACAGGGATATGTTCTTTCACCCGTGCTTTTCAACTTCATATTTTATTAGATACTGTTCAGGACAATGCTGGGCTTTGATTCTGTGCGAGTTAGCACCGTTTTGACCTGAATGATTTACGCAGACGACCTAGGTCTCTTGTCTTGGACCATCTGAGAAGTAAATGAAATGCTTAGCAAGGTGACAATCACCGCCCAATCAATAGGTTTCAAAATTAGCATTCCCAAAACGAAAATCTTCATGTCCAATACACCAAATCCAATAAAGCCTATATATATCTAACAAGACGAGATTGAGGTGGCGGAAGAATTAAAGAAATTAGGATCTCTGATTGACGGCAACAGAAGCAGCTCGGACGAAGTCCGCACTCGAATTGCAACCGCGTCAAAAGTGTTTGCCTAGCTCAACTATTGTCTACGGTGGAAGTATCAAATCAAACTGCAAACAAAGATCCGTATCTACAAGGTACTCGCCAAATGTGTCTTCCTATGTACATGCGAGTCTTGGACGCTGAAAGCATCGGAGGTAAATGATCTGAAAGTCTTTGACCGTTTTTGCCTTTGGAAGATCTTCGGCGTCAGACTAACCGACAGAATGAGCAATGCAGATCTCCGTCAATCATGCTCCCAGTGCCTTGATATCAGGTCAGTTATCAAGAGATACCGTCTGCACTGGTACGAGCAAATCCAACACCTACTACCTGAGGACCAAAAAAGCCCTTCACTACTAGCCTCCCCTTGGCTGGATGAAACGCCAAGGGGGAGAACGTAAAACGTGGCTTCTTTTGTCAAAGCTGACCTCAACCTAAAATGGGGATTCCGTCACTTTGGTCGACAGTGAGATAAGAACTGGCCCAAAATCACTCAGAAATGGACCCTAGACCACCAAAGATAGAGCTTAATCTTTGACGAGCTATTGGTTGCCAGGGAAGGCTCTTAGCCGTTGTCCTGACCCAAGTACACGTAAATAAATAGTTATAGTAGAAGTATTAGTGCCATGCACATGTTATAGTTTAGTCAATTCGTCATATCCTAAAAGTTTGAACTTAATACTCTAAGTCATTCCTGAGATGATGCTGGTACAATCTTTTGACAGCCTGTAGCCACGTAGTGTGTTTAATTTAGTTCAAAGTATTCCCCCCCCATAAATCCCCGATATTTTCATCTTAGTATCCTTAAAATTAGCAGCAGCCACAATAAAAGTAGTGGTTATTGTAGTCGTAATAGTGGCACTAGCTATAGTTATAGTAGCAGTAGTAGTAACATGCATTTGTTGCATTTCATCCCACTCATCATTCCTTAAAAGTATGAAAGTTTCATCTTAATACCCTATGTGATTCCTGAGATTGACCCTTTTGATAGCCTCCATAACCATAGTGTGTTTGATTTAGTTCAACACTACCCTAACTTTCAACTGAATGCCTTTGGTCTTTTTGTACAACAAAGGTTAAACATGTCCCCCTTTCCCAATAACAAAGAATAAATGTGAACAATGTGCAGCTTGAACAACTTAAAACCATTGCCTCAAAGACTGTTGTAGAGTTGTCATCCCCAGAGGCTGAGTTTGTGGAATTTTCAACTATGCTGTGTGAAATGGCTACCACTAAATTGTTGCCAGCTGTGTTTTGTGGAAAAATTGCATGGGAGAGGGGCTGGCAGCAATCCCCCTCGTACTACCGCTACTACTTCTACTATAACCATTACTGCTACTATAGCTACTACTACTACTGCTACTGCTACTGCTACTACTTCTGCATTACTACTACTGTTACTAATACTGCCGCTGTTAATACTAGTGCTATTTACTACTTCTGGTTATACTACTACTACTACTTTTGCTCCAACTGCATTACTATTACTATTATAATACTGCCACTGCTAATACTAGTACTACAGTTACTACTGGTACTACTACTGCCACTGCCAATACTAGTACTATTACAACTATTGGTACTACTACTACTACTACTTCTACTTTTGCTACTACTGCATTACTGGTACTACTACTACTGCTACTACTACTACTACTACTAACGCTACTACTACTGCTGCCACTACTACTACTACTACTACTATTACTACTACAACTACTCTACCGCTAGTGACAACACTAAGGTGGGAGGCCGGACTCCTCCCCCTCCCCCTGAAGTTCCAAGGAATTCCACCGTGAAATATAGTTCATGTTTCAGTTTGTATCTTTCATTTCGTTCAACTAGTGTTTCTGCGTTTGTCCAAACACAAGATGATTTTGTAGGCACATTCCTAATGACCCTTCACCCCGAAAAATCTCAAAGCCCCAGTTGCACCCCTGACTACTGCTGCTGGTATTACTGTTATTACTACTACAAAACCTTGTATTCAGGTTGTCAGTGCATCCTAAGGAAACATTTAGCTCTGCATGGCTATGCTGTTTGAACTATGTTGTTGTATGGATGAGTAGGGTTAAGGCCTCGTTCAAGTGCTGGTCTACATTAATCACTAATTTAGGAAAACAGTTTTCCCTTTCTCCTTTCTTTTTTTTAATGTGCTTGTGCTGTTGCATTGATGATTTCTCTCTTCGTTATAGAATAAACAACAATTACCTCATATATTCAGAAGTTGTTGACCACCTTTAATCCTGTAATATATTGTCTTCTACGTTAGAGGGGGTAAATCCCTCCTAAACCCACAGTGTTTACCTTCTTTTTTTTAGCGTTTAATTTTTCAGAGTTTAATTAGAACAGTTAACTTCCTTAAAATCTTGCCTGATCTCGTTTGGAACGTGACTTTTGTAACACAGAAACTTAAATTGTCATAATTGTCGATATGCTATTTTATAGCCTCGCTACACATCTTGCTTATAGATTTACCCCCCCCCCCCCCAAAAAAAAAATATATGTCAATTTGCCTCCTTAAAACCCTCTGGAGCTTTCAGTTTGATATCCCAATATGTTCATGGCGTATTGTGGATGCCCTATTTTGTTAATCTGGATACACATAGTGTCTATTGATTGCTTCTTCACCGTGAATAGCCTTTAGTCTCATAGGGACTTAAATAGATAGAGATTTTGGCAGACCTGACAGGCTGGTTCTCTGCTCCCTCTCCAAGTTTATATAAGAGGTTTTGGCTCTCCTAAAACAGGTCCATGGTCACAGTCAAAAGTGTCAAAGGTCCATGAAAACGTTTAGGCTTGCTAGAAATAAAACATATCTTGCCTCCCCAACACAAAATTTGAAGTCCCGCCACTCCTCGTCCCCATCTCTAAGCGGTTACTGAGAGATTTTGTTTTATTGCAGGCAACCCCCAAAAAGTACCACTACTCCCTAAGCTCCTGTGAAATTATATTGTCAATCCTGTGACGGTAATCAATAAAAAAACAAACTTGAAGTGTTTCCAATGGAAGTATAGAGGAAAAGTTATAAGCTTAAACAAGTTAAAGCTGAAACAGAATTATCTCATATATTCAGGGAGTTGCCTTTTTTAGGGTGCTGCTATCCTCCTAATCTTCTCGCTGTTTATGATACATTCTGATCTCTTATTGCAAAACCATAATATAGAAAACAAGGATAATTTGATATATATATATATATATATATATATATATATATATATATATATATATATATATATATATATATATATATATATATATATATATATATATATATATATAAGAAAACACAGCCTTGTTTTCACAATAAACGAGCTCAGTTGAAATATGTATACAATTGAATATTTGAATATTCAAATATTTCAATATTTGAATATTACAATTGAATATTGAATATTTGAATATTTGAGAAAATCAAATTGTTCCATAAATATTTTCTAAATACTTTTACGAGAAGCTATCGTTCTTACGTTTTTAAATGGTTTGGAAAAGTACTTGTCAACTTTTTACATTTTAGAAAAAGAGTGTGTTTTTAGTTGGAAAACAATTTTCAATCCAACTGATGGATCGTAAAATGCGAGATTCATAATCATCAACTGTTATTAGTTTCATTCTCTTATGTTTTTTGGGAGACATTGGCCAAGTTTTAAGGTAATGGACAGAGAGTTTAGGAGGGTTTCAGCCGCTCTAATATAGAAGACAATATATAGTATAGAATTAAAGGAGGGCAGATGCCTCAAAATATGTGGGATAATAGTTTTCTGTTCTAGGAATAACAAAAATTTTTGTGGGGTACCAAATTTATTCATAATCTTGGTAATATCGAAGAAGAACATATCCCCCCTTTTTCTTTACCCATTTCTCAGCTCCTTGCAAATGTTAGTTCTAGAAGGGGAAAATGACGTTTCATCCTTCCCAATCATACCGAAGCTTGCCAATGGTAAAATAGATCTCTTGGTAGCATTTTTTGTCGTGCGATCTTGACTTGAGTTAACGTTCTTGGAGTGTTGCCAGATCCGAAATGAAGTTTGATTTTCCCAAAACAGGAACATCTTCCTAACATAATTCGGCTCATTTAAACAAAATTCTTCTAAACCTTTGATTGAAAATAACTGCCATAATAAAATAGCTTTTAATTAAAAAGGTACATGATGTAAACAAGATAAATGATATACACGTTGTCAGGTTTTGAACTACCATTTTTGATTATTTTCTCTGTTGATACTCCTAATGCTTTCCAAAACCCTGGATGAGACGATACGGGTGTCGCTTGGGCACTTGGTGCTGTCAATAAACTTTCTGTTGTTAATACATCCATCGCTGTACCTGTAGCAATTTTTTTAGATTTGTTATTCTTCTCTTTAATAATAGGTGCTTCTTTTACATCAAGTTTGTCATCTTCTTTTTCATCTTGAGATGACAAAGCAGAATCAGTTGTTAATGCTTTAGATTTTGAGATCTTGAATGCATTTTTGAAATCTTCGGGATAAGGAGGGTTAGGGAGGGAACCTTCGTCAGAATCTTTAAAATTATGCAGTATAGCTTGGACCTCACTGAGCAAATTAGAAGGAATGCCTGCTGGAATGTTTGGTGGCCTTGCTTTAACATGTTCATTTTTAATAATATTAAGAGTCTTAGTGTCATTCATGTTGTTGTAACTTTCTAAGCTTTTAGGACTTCTTTCACTGTATGTTGGCGACTTACTTTCAAAATTACTTCGATCTTGAGCCTCTGCTTCTGAGGTTATGGTTTCTACAATCCCACTCGTTGTATTCAGAGAATCGTCTAATATTTCACTATTTCTTAGCTTCTCTTGATTCCCTTGTCCTTTGCTATAGGTTGTATTTGACAAAGCTAGCGACGAATCATTCAGTTTAACAATAACCTGCACGTCACTGCCATTGTCTTTTACTAGCATTGCTTGGCCAGTTTCAGATGAGGTCTTGACGTGCTCTATTATATTATTGAACTTTTCTCTATTCGTTTTTGTTAAAGATATTGCCATTCTTTCGTCACCATTAATTCTTTCGACACCATTAATTCTTTCGTCACCATTAATTCTTTCGTCACCATTAATTAATATTCCAGGATGAAGATTTAAAGCTTCATTATTGTCATCAACTGGGACCTCCTTCTTTATTGTAGAAATCTGTTGTTCATCTTGAATTTCTTCAGAAATATTATTTAAGTTTTTCTTTGGAAAACTCAGAGGAATAAAAACTGGCTGAAAAGGGGCATAATCTGATTCATTATAGTCTATATCAGTTATTCCCTCTTTAAGTTGGGGACGATAATAATAATCTGGCACCTCTGTAGAAGAGCCAGTTTCTTCTCTTGCAACACTATCTATTTTGGATTTCAGGACTTCAAGTCCCATTTTTGTGCCAGCTATAAGTGGAGGCAATAAAGTGTTGCGGAGAGATTTCCAATCAATGATGAACTCAGGTGAATTTTGTACAGACCCTTTATTGCTTATATCGTATTGCTTGTCTGTATGTTTGGATTTATCAAAAGGGTTAGGTGTTTCGTAAACACTTTCTGGTTTTGAAAAAGGTAGGAAAGCAAGAGTAGAAAAAGTAGTTTCTGGTGTAGCATTATCGATTGTGGGAGGTTGAAAAACTTTTGTCTGTTTGGAATTTTGATCTGAAAGAAAATAATTACATTAGCCTGTTAAATACTTGAGCTTACTTCGACTGAATTACTATTGTGTCTTTTTTGTATCACTCTGCTCTATGGGCTTTTCTGAAGAAATACTATAATTAAATAAAGTATTTAATTTAATTAATAAAGTATTTGCTAGGCCAAGGTTCATAGTTCTTTTATTTATTTTTCTTTTTCTCTCTTTTCTGTTTATTATTATGAGATTGGTTATTATTATCGATGAGTTGATGAGAGATTGGTTGTTATTAGTTTTTGTTTTTTTTTTTTTGTTCCGTTTGTAGTAAATTATTAGTAAGAATTTGAATTTTATGTACCCACCCCGTCGCAAGTACTTTCTTGTATCTTTCTTTGGGCGGGTACTTGCATGTTAGTTAAATATATTTGATGTATAAATAAAGTTAACTGAACTGAACTGAATTAAAGAGTAGTACCATCAGGTTACCCAGTCAACACTATTTTCAAATATAATCGTCACTACCGGGATGATCCACCTAATCCCCTCCACACCTAATGGTGCCAGATATAGCCCAAAATAATGTAAGTATCGATTACTTTTCATTCGTCTTTTTATTGATTGTTTTTCGCGGTTTGGTTCCTCACATCATGTGGTCCAAAATCTATTAGTGAATTATAGACTAAGGATTTTTTTACGGTTTACTTTTTATTTATTTTTTTCATTTCTTCCCTGTCTTCCTGGTCATCGGGCCTTTTGGGAGGAGGAAAGGGGATGTGCTTTCCTGTGTATTTCTTGTAAATTTATTGTTCAATAAATGAACTCTGAACTCATTGCACATCTCTTCGTTATCAGACATTTTATTCTTAATAAGCATCTTATTATTGTGAAAGAATAGGAACAGTTAGTCAAATATATACTTTGAAAATGGCTAAAATGTAGATTATAATGGAAGGGAAATGGGAATACATATTGTAATGCAAGAAGTTCATTATTATGACGTCTTCTAGTAGTTTTATTTAATATAGGGCTACATTCGACCTCAATGCTGGAAAATACAATGGGACTATCCTATAATGTTTCTATCAGAAGTGCTCATAGCCTGGAGTGTTATTCTCTTCTCTTTAAAATCGTTTTCAAACGTATAACCAGTGAGTACCAATTTATCGTAACAACTTCAAAAACTTGGTAGAAACCGGTTTTGCCCTACAGAATTAAAAAGCATCTACGAGTGTTTCGCTTCTGGCTATTTCCCGTCACAGTGGAAAAGGGCCTATATTAGAATTATTCCAAAAAAGCGCGCCCATAGTGCATGCGACGATCTCCGCCCGATCTCACTTACACCTTGTTTGGCGAAAGTAACTGAGGCCTTTATACTCAAGTTTCTTCTGTAACAATTCATGGGCGCATTGATAAATTCCAGTACGTTGGATTCCCCAAGTGTAGTACTACAATCTACCTAGTACGGATGTTTGACTGTGTCCTCCAATGGCTTGAAAAAGGTAGCTGTTTCGTCGACATTTGCGCAGTGGATTTCCGAAAGGCCTTTGACCTAATCCGCCACCTGACTGCAGGCATGAATCTCCAGGAAATGGGAGCCAAACGACGTACCCTTGGCCTTGTACTTGACTTCTTAATTGGCCGAAAACAAAAAGTCTTTGCACTCCACGAAAACGATTCGGATTCATCATGGTCAGATACTTCTTGCGGGGCCCCACAAGGCACGAAATTAGCTGGAATAATTTTCCTGGCTGTAATTAATTCCCTACTTAATCATAACGACGACCGTTACAAGTTTGTAGATGATCTGTCCATAGTACTCGCTTACCTGGTCGAAAACACTATCATAACAAAGCAGTTTTCAGACCAGTTATTTGATCAGCTAAAGACCGAATGCTCAAGTCATGATCTTACCATTAACGTAGCCAAGTCGAAGATAATTCGTTTCAACTCTCTGAAGCGGAATATAGATATGCCTCTAGTCCTTTTCCCGATTGTGAACGAAATAAAAATCTTAGGAGTAACTTTCACTAGTGACTGTAGTTTCAGTGCCCATATTAATTTAACCGTCCACAAGGCTAATGCAAGCCTTCAGACACTTACCAAAATGAGGCGTTTGAGGTGTGATACTGAAAGTCTTCTCCATGTCTACATGTGTTATGTTCGCCCGTTGCTCGAGTACGCGTGCCCGGTGTGGGGTCCATCTGCTTTCCGCACAGCGTACCTATCACGCGATATAGAGGGCGTCCAGAAAAGAGCAAAAAGGATTATACTCCAAAACCGTGACATACCCTATGACCAAGCCCTCGCTAAATTAAATTTATCTCCACTTAAAGCCCGGCTTGAACACCTTATTCAGCAATTTGGAAAATCCGTCCTAGCCAATAAGAGCCACCGATCAATACTACCCGAACCAGCCCCTCCCAATAGTCGAACTCGGTTACAAAATAAACTTGTACCCCCTAAAGTACGAACTAATCGTTACGCCAACTCATTTGTGCCTTTCTTCACATCAATTTTTAATGCTGAGTCGTAGTGTGTGATTTTTGTTTAAATGTATAATTTTTGTGAAAAAACTGAATTTAGCTATGCTACGATAGTTTTTAAATATACCGATCTCTCTCTCTCTCTCTCTCTCTCTCTCTCTCTCTAATGCTTACAACAGTAAAGGACAAGGAAAATGGAAGAAAACATAATAATCTGATTAGTAGAAACTTTCTACATATTGTAAAATATGGGTTCAATTATTATGGAGTTTTCTTGTATTTTCTATATTGGCTAAGGCTCTACCTCGTCTCACTGATCGGAGGGGTTGCCTTTTTTATGATAGACCACTATAATCTGAAAGAGTGTTGATTGGAGAAGGAACTGGTACTACTCATTCGTGATTAGGTTTTTGTCATAAATATTATTTGTTTTAGTGTTCATTATCTTTTGTTATTTACAAATGGCACTAGATACGCTGTTTTCCTTTAAAGAAGCCCTCTCCCAGTAGTCCACAAACGCTGGATTGGCACAATCATCTCTGGGAAAATATGATTTTTCTTGTTATTCAAGATACGGTACTGTACTAACCATTTTCTGACCATAGTGATTTAGATGGTGAATCTTAAGTTTGGATTTTACGCAATTTTCAATGGGTTTCAGGCCATTTTTTGGAATTCCCATAAATTCATTTGGTCCTTTATTTGGTTGGATTTACTATTATGCCCTCTGTTTGTGTCATTTCAAGTTAGCACATAAAATTTTATGACGATGGGGGTGTGATTTTTATGTGTTTAGTGCCTTATCTTTTCTTATAATAGGAACTGCCACTGATCGGCAATAAGATCGAAATTGAAAAAAAAAATCGTTTGAATATATTAATTTTTGGATTTTTCCAAAGTTCCAATTTCATCCTTCACCATCCCTACATCAAGGTCTTCAAGATTCAACTGCTATACCATAGAACTCTAGTTTTATTGAATGAATATCCTTTACAATCAAAAGAGTGATACAAAGCTTTCTTTAACCAGAACGCCACCTAGATTAGTCATAGTTTTATAATTTAGCATTTTTTTTCAATTCAAGGTCGCAATTTGTTCCAGTAAATAGGGGGAAGGAAGGGAAGGCAATCCTATTTATGTTTGAATTTGTCTTCAGGCAATTTCCTCTGACTAGTAAAAAGCAATCTTTTTTTAATCTCAGCTGTGAGCATGTAAGGAATGTATTACCAGTCGATTCTCTGTAATATCGACAGCTTATCATATTAATAAAATTACAGAGTTCTATAATTTACTAGTAAAACAAACGTCTGAGTTCATTCTATTGTCCATTTTGAAATAAAAGCAATAAAATTATCGACCATTATTAGTAAACATTCTGGAGTGGAACCTGACAATAAGTTTATTACTACTCTTGAATTAAAAAAACTACATCGTTACTTTATTATAGTGGATTCCTGATTAACGACGTTCGATTTTCCACAGTGAGGATCGACTATGGCAATGTAAATTAAAAGAGAAGTTATAAATACAAATATCGTAAAAAATACAGTACAAAACTATGATTTGTTTATCTTTTTTCGATTATTTACTATAATGTCATCCATTTATTACTTGTTCCCGTTGTTTTGTTTTAAATCCACGTTTTAATAAGCGTTATTTTGTTTTTCTATGTCCATATAACCTTATTTTTTAATATGTGGATTATCCACGAATTCGCTTATCCACCGCACTCACGCCACTCAATCCCGCGGATAACTCAGAGTTGACTGTATATGAAAAGATATAGATGGCTGCACAGAAATGAGTAAAAATAAAATATAAAAACTACATCTTTACAGAGTTAAAGATAAAAATGTAAAAAGATACAACATAATAAAAGATATAAAAAGGATATAAAAAAGACTGATGATTTTAACTAGTTTATTCAAGAATGTATATATGTAAATCAATAAAGAGAAATAAGGATCCGCAGACCAGGATTCTTTCAAGTGCCCAAAGTTGGGGGGATTTAGTGAATAATACAAAATAATGACGGCAAAAGAATCTGGCATATTATTTACTAGCGCAATAGTGAAGGAAAATCATTAATAAAATGGTATTAGTTTTGAAAAAGAAGTTTCAGAATTTGTTTTTGTGATATTATTATTTCAAGATTATTTCTTATGCCTGAGGGTTGAAAATAAATCAATGAGAAAATGATCTTCCGTTATTTTTAGATATTCAGTTATGATTTATATTTAGATGTTTTATATATTATATTATATAAAATATACATTTTATAAAATATTATAAGTTTTATATTATATTATATAAAATATTTTATATTTAGTTATTTTACAATTCTATTTAGATATTCGGCTATATTTAGATATAAATGTTATTTTACTTACAGAACTCTTTTTCCAGAGGTATTTCACAATGATCCATTGATTCATTGTTGCAAGGCAGTCGGCTTAAGGGAACTGAGCGAAGGTCATTTCCGTTAAATTCAGCAGGAGTATGACATATTAATTTGCCCTCGTCTACGTCTTCTACACCTCGTGCTGCCCTTTAAATATTTTAAACTAAAAATTAGGGGATGCATGAAATCATAGATACATAGACCTAACGAGAAAAAGAACACAAATATAATAGAACTGAATCAGATTTTATCTTTTGCCACTACCAAGAATACTATTTTGGAGACCGACTGCATACTTGCGAGTTGAGACCTAACAAGAATCGAAAATACACAAGAAGTATAACCTTTACCTTGTGCAAAAAAAGACATGAGGTAGTTTTTATTCAGCTCTCAAAAGCTATTAACTCCCCCACCCCATCAATTAAAAAAGATATATATATATATATATATATATATATATATATATATATATATATATATATATATATATATATATATACATATATTCGATAAAAATCGAGTAATAGATTTTTCTTTATGCATATCTTTATTCCTTAATTTTTTTCATCGTTCAAAGATTTAATAAGTATATGCGTGTAGCTCTATATGTGCATATGTATGTAAATTATTTATTGATTTAGTTTTCTCCGTCTAGTTTTTAGGTTTGAACTTACACTTTAAAAACTTTCAAAAAAAAGAGTAGGCTTTGCAAAGACTAATTTTGATTAGTATTTGTATGTAGTACTATGTGTAGGAAAGTGTTTATGTCGTTTTTTATAAATTTGGTTTTCTCCTCCCTTTTTTGGATTATCAGTTGCAAAATTTTACCGATGAATAATTTACCACAAATTCCTCCTTTCAAAGAACAATTTTAATTCAAGGAAAAGTAAAGAGCAATATTAAAACGAGCAAAATAACATCAAATAGTAAGTCAGATTTACATTGAATAAATAATAGAATCAATGATTAAATGAAACGTAAATAAAGAGAAACTGAAATGAACAAACAAATCATAATGAACAGATCTTGCCACAACCAAGAGCTGGGCTACCACCCCCTCAAACCCTCTTGCAAAGACTCCAGTTTTAACGAGGCTCGACAGTCCAATCGTTTCTTCTAAAATATTTCTATTAAAAATGAGCCAGTTGCATAATATAAGGCCCTTACCATGGGACTGCATAGATTCTATTCCCCCCGAAGGCACACGTTTGGAGTAAAAAATTGAGTTAAACAACGATTATAAATTTTTATCCTATACCATGGAGGGTACAGGGGTGCCTGAGGGAAAATGGCAGCGGAGAAGTATGGCTACCATCCAATGACTCTGAGCATTAATACAATACATAGACTTATGATTTTCGACCTATGGGCCATCTACTAAGGGAAAAAGATAGAAACAGTTACTTTGTTAACCCTGCTGTGTTGACTGTGCCTCTGAAAGAGAAATTTGTGCTGAAAATAGAAGGTTAAATATTATTCTTGTTACCTACAACTAACTGTCTATAACTAGCATGATGATAGCCAAAAATCCTAAAATATTTTTTTCAGTTTCTTCACTCTCCTGGGAAATTCACGTAACATACCACCTCGGCTTTTTAGTTACTGCGGTTAAATTAGAAATAAGGAAGTTCATTTTTTTTTGTAAGAAATAGTTCATGAGCCTTTTATTGAGATTTACCAAACCTATAATTCGAGAAGTTGATAACACTTTCGCACTGGAGAATGAATGCCTATGAGGGTTTGCGGTGGCACGAAATTCCACGAAACTACTTACCTATTAAATAAACTATTTAAAAAGACCTCAATTATTTAAATAATTATATTATAAATAAAAAAAAATATATAAACTACAACCTATTCATTGAAAAAAAAATAACCGAATTAAAAATAATTATAGATAAATAAAAATATGAAACAAAATAATAATAACAAACCCAGTCTCCATCACTCTTTAATACTCAACTCCCCCCTCCCTCACCTTTCCCCTCGAACCCACCTTACACCATTGCCCACCCTTACCTTCCGAGCCTACCCTTAACTCCAAAGCTTACTTTTCCTCCCGTAATAATTGAGATAATAATATCAGATAAAGTAAAAATTTTGTGAATCTCTTTAAAAACAGGCTCTCCTGAGTTACATCATTTTATTTTTTCAAAAAAGGCTCAATTTTTCTGGGAAAATAATGAAGGATTTACTGTTTTTGTTAGTCTAAACCATTACTTATAAGTGGATTAAATATATGTTCTTAAAGTGAATAATAATCTTTTGAAATTTTTTTTGTGGTTGTTTTTACGGTAGGCTGTACTTTTCCTTTTACTTTTTTTCTTTTTTCTCTTTACCATTTGTGGTTCTTTTTACTAAATTAGTGGCTGTTTTTGTCTTTTTTTATACTCTCTTTCCGGACAGAAGCTGAGTTATCGGATCCGGTTATGAATTATACTAGTGATTCGGATACGAGTGTCAATGCGGACCACCAGAAAACGAATGCAGAGAATATCATTAAAATTTTGGAAATGGTCCAATCTATAAATGTGAACATGGAAACCCTAAAGAAGAGTGTACTTGAAATTCAGAATGATTTGGGTACAGTTAACAGACGTCTTATGATGCTAGAAAATAAAAGTAGTGCAACAGACAATGAAATTGCAACAGTGATATCGAAACTTCTAGCTCTGCAAAGTTTTGTAAAAGCCCAGTCACAGATCATTAAGAAATGCAATGAGGAAATGAATGTGGTTGTGTCCCAGTCTCTTGTTGATGAAAATCGGGACAAATTGCAAAATTTGCTGTTTTGGGGCCTTAATGATGTCCCCTTGAAGGAGGCTGGATCTCGGGTTTCCGAAATGATTGTAGATGGTTTGTCACTCCCAACTGACAAGTTGCCACCATTCACCGTGGTTCACGATTCCAAGCATTTTGTTAAAATTAAGGTGGACAGTGTCCAGGCGCGTTTCTTGATTCTAAGCAATGCGAAAAAATTAAAAGGGAAAGAGTTTATAAGTTCGGTATTTATAAGTCTATTTTTATTGGTGATCTTAAATAAAAAAAAATAGTTTTTTTAACTGAAAGTAAGGAGCGACATTAAAACTTAAAACGAACAGAAATTACTCCGTGTATGAAAGGGGCTGTTCCCTTCTCAACGTCCCGCTCTATACACTAAAGTTTGACTCTTTCTCTCAATTCTACTTTATTAAACAGTAAAAAACTTTAGCATAAAGAGCAGGGCGTTGAGAAGGGAACATCCCCTTTCATACACGGAGTAATTTGTTTGACTCTTTCTCTCAATTCTACTTTATTAAACAGTAAAAAACTTTAGCGTAAAGAGCAATGTGTTGAGAAGGGAACATCCCCTTTCATACACGGAGTAATTTGTTTGACTCTTTCTCTCAATTCTACTTTATTAAACAGTAAAAAACTTTAGCGTAAAGAGCAATGCGTTGAGAAGGGAACATCCCCTTTCATACACGGAGTAATTTCTGTTCGTTTTAAGTTTTAGTGTCGCTTCTTCATCTCAGTTAAAAAAAACTAGTTTTTTTTAATTTAATTTCTGAACGTTTTTGAATTAATGCATGTTTGATTTTGGCTCTCCGTACATAAACTATTAAAATGAAATTAGCATATTAATTCTTTTTTGGCTAAATGGCTTTCTCTTAGTTTTAATCAGACGATTTTGAGAAATAAGGGGTGGGGAAGGAGGCCTCAAAGCCCTCCAATTTTTCGGTTACTTAAAAAGGCAACTAGAACTTTTAATTTTTAATGAACGTTTTTATTAGTAAAAAATATGCGTAACTTAAGAATTAAATTACGTAACAAACTTCTATATTCTTATATTTTTATTATGTATATTAGGGGGTTTGTCTCCTCGTTAATACCTCGCTCTTTAAACTAAAGCTTAAGTTTTGTCCCAATTCTTTAAGAATGACCCCTGAATCAGAAAGGCCGTAGAATAAATAGTTGAGATTACTAAAGATACTTAAGCATAAAGAGCGAGGTATTTAGGAGGAGAAGAGCCCCTCATATGCGTAATAATCTCTTTTCGTTTTAAGTTTTAATGCTACTCCTTACTTTCAATTGAAAAAACTTTTTCATGTTTATTTTTCATTGTTTTTTATAGTAATGCTAGAAAATCCTGCGCCCTTTTCATTGAATTTCTCTTCTTCCATGACATATTCCTCCAAGGAAAGATCCTCCCATTTTGCCCCCTCCCCTCAACCCCCCGCCCCAAACCAAAAAAATCCCCCTGAAAACGTCTGTACACTTCCCAATAACCTTTACTGTATGTAAAGAATGGTCAAAGTTTGTAACTTGTAGCCCCTCCCCCGGGGACTCTAGCGGAGTAAGTCACCCCCAAAGGCATAGTTATTATGGTTTTTGACTATGCTGAACAAAATGGCTATCTCAAAATTTTGATCCGTTGACTTTGGGTAAAAAATGAGCGTGGGAGGGGACCTAGGTGCCCTCCGATTTTTTTGGTCACTTAAAACGGGCACTAGAATTTTTCAATTCCGTTAGAATGAGCCCTCTTGCGACATTCTAGGACCACTTGGTCCATACGAAAAAAAAAAAAAAAAAAAAAAAAAAAAAAAAAAAAAAAAAAAAAAAAAAAAGCACACGTGATCTGTCTTCTGGCAAAAAATACGAAATTTCACATTTTTGTAGATAGGAGCTTGAAATTTTCGCAGTAGGGTTTTCTATGACTTTTAGGGGGTGTTTGCCCCTATTTTCCAAAACAAGGCAAATTTTCTCAGGCTCGTAACTTTTGATGACAAAGACTAAATTTGATGAAACTTATATATTTAAAATCAGCATGAAAATCCAATTCTTTTGATGTATCTTTTAGTGTCAAAATTGCGTTTTTTAAAGTTTCGTTTACTATTGAGCCGGGTCGCTCCACAGTTCGTTACCACGAACTGTTTGACATACCGCGTGTACGGGTTTTGCGTAAAGAATTACTTGGGTTACGTATGCGTTTGGCGGATAAAGGTATGGAATGCTGGGTACCTCCTACCCTACCACCCAGCATCTCTACTAAAAAGGACAACCCTGTTATTAAAGTGCCTTGGTAGTGCCATGCTAAGAGTTTCTTGGATTCTTAAATTTTGTTTGCTGCTTTTAAAATTAGTGAGTGTTTATTTGTTATTGAAAAAATCAATTCAAAAAAAAATAAAAATAAATAAAACTTGCTATTTTGTCGCGATAATTATGGTTGTGTGATTATGGAAATTAGTAGCCGTTGTATTTGGTGCCTTGTATAAGGATTTGTTACGGGCAAACCAAATACGGCCTGTTTCTTTTTTTCTTTTTTTTTCGAAATGGAAAGTGTTATTCTTTTGTTGATTGTTATATTCTATTTTGTTCTTGTTTAGTTTTTTTTTTGTTCTTTTTTTTTGTTTTTTTGTGGAGATGAGGCCATATTACTTTGTTGTAGAACAGTATGAGTATGGTTGATGGTGATTGTGGCACCCCGGGCAACAGTCGTCTTAAAATTTGGAAGCTTCGTTTGTGGATTTTGGTGGAGCGGCTCCACCGGAAATATGATATTGGGATTGCTGGTCAATATGTTTATTGAAATTCAAAGTACCTATCTAAAGATAGTTTGAGGTCCGGGTATAGTGGTGGTGATTCTGAAGATCTCAGAATTTTCCAACTTAACTGCCAGGGTTTGAATTCTCGGGGTTTTCCACATTACTCGGATACGAGTTAATACTGAGGTCCCTCGATTAGTTTCAAGCAGGTCTTCTTTTTCACTTATTTACAGAGCTTCAAAACTTTGGAATAAACTGAGTATAGATATCAAGGACTTGGCCAGTTTAAGTCTGATTTACGTGCGGAGTTGCTCGGTAGGTATACTTTTGAAACAGATAAAATAAAATAAATTTTCCATAGGTTATTAATTTGTAATACTTATGTAGTTTTTTGTTTGTTATTTTTTGTTGTCTTGGGGTCACCCGAGGTAATGTATTGTTTATGTTTCTTTTTTATTGTTGTTGATTTTGGTATATGGTCTCAATCTCCATATTTTCTCATTCTCCATATTCTCTTTTTATTTTCCTTGAAATTGATTAGGAAAAGTTTATTTCTAAAAAATTCTTCTTCTACTACTACTACTACTACATTTGCGATGAATTTGAGTAAAATCTGAGGTACGAACCTATAGAAACGGCCACCATCTTCACCGACAAGCCATCCTAACTCCGTCCGTCTCTTCTTTTTTGGATTGCTATGTTCATGAAACTCTGAATAGAAAATCTGGCTTGAAGTAATTCTTTTGAGTAGCCACTCCATTCGGCAGGTACATGACAGTGGATTGCCAGATATTTTTATGTCGAGAAACGCGCTTGGCCCTAAAGCGAGAGATTGACTGGTTTATCAAGACGTAAGCAAGTGTGGCCAGTATTGTCAGATATGCAAATATTGCATAAATATACACATAGACTTGCATTTGACAATTTTTATAGGTTTGAGAAGGCGCAACTGTGAAATTTGTCAAGGAATTTTTTTTTTTATTTTAAGTTGTACAACTGTCAAAAAATGCAAAACATTGTAATTTTATATATTGAGAAAAAGTCCTAGAATAAAATCGATAAATTTATAAAGCTTACATTTTGTCCCAATTCCTTAGGAATGACCCCTGAATCACAAAGTCCATAGATTCAATATTTGAAAGTAATAAAATTACTTTAGAGTAAAGAGCGAGGTATTAGGAGGAATTGAACCCCTCATATGCGTAATAATTTCTGTTCGCTTTAAGCTTTAGTGCTGCTCCTTACTTTCAGTTGAAAACACTTTTTCATATTTATTTTTTCATTGTTTTTAAAAAAATTGCTAAGAAATCCTACACCCCCTTAATGGAAATTCTCTTCCCTCATGAAAAATTCCTCCATGGAACGTTCCCCCTCGCCTCAACCCCCCCCCCCCAGCCAAAAAAAATTCCCAGAAAGCGTCTGTACACTTCCCAACATTCATTACTATATGTAAGCACTGGTCAAAGTTTGTAACTTGCAGCCTCTCCCACAGGAACTTAGGGAGAGTAAATCGTCCCCAAAGACATAGTTATTCGGTTTTTCAACTATGCTGAATAAAATAACGATCTCAGAATTTTGATCCTGTGACTTTAGGAAAAAATGAGCGTGGGAGGGGGCCTAGGTGCCCTCCAATTTTTTGGTCACTTAAAAAGGGTACTAGAACTTTTAATTTCTGTTAGAATGGGCCCTCTCATGCTATTCTAGGACCACTGGGTCGGTATGACCCCTGGAAAAAAAACAATAACAAATAAACACGCATCCATGTTCTGTCTTGTGGCAAAAATACAAAATCCACGTTTTTGTAGATAGGAGCTCGAAACTTCTGCTGTAGGGTACTCTGATACGCTGAATCTCATGGGGTGATTTTTGTTAAGATTCTATGACTTTTAAGGGGTGTTTCCGCCTATTTTCTAAAATAAAGCAAATTGTCTCAGGGTCGTAACTTTTGATGGGTAAGACTAAACTTGATGAAACATATATATTTAAAATCATCATTAAAATGCAATTCTTTTGATGTTACTATTGGTATCAAAATTCCGTTTTTTAGAGTTTCGGTTACTATTGAGCCGGGTTGCTCCTTACTACAGTTCGTTACCACGAACTGTTTGATTCAGCCTTAATTTTTTCATCTGCAAATATTCTTCTATGAGATTCAAAACCGTCTTTTTCGGTTTATTAGATTTATTTATTATCAGATTTCGCACAAATACTTGTGCATATAATCATATTGTATTACGTTTATACACATATACATATACGTACAAATATTCTGTTTCTATAGAAGTTTTAATCTTACTCTTTTATTTTCAATTGAAAAATCGATGTTTTCATTTAATTGATGAATTGAAAGATTAAAAGATCTAAGTAAATGAAAGGAAAGTAAGGTAGCGAGACCTACCATCACCAAATACTTCGCTGAGAAGACTTTGTATTTTATTTTCCCTTAAATCTAGGTAAGATAAGGCCTTTTGGCTGGAAAAAGCACTTGGATATATTTGACATAGTACATTATTTTGAACCTGAAATTAAAAAGAAATATATAAAAAGATATAATAAACATTAACATCATTATAAGGAATCACTCTGCCTGTAACTTGGTTCTGAGACCACACTGGCTACACTGGCCACACTGGCTAGGCACAACAATACGAGAAAATGTGGAAATAAGGCGAAAATACCACTGCCTAAGTAAAAGACCATGTGGGTACAATCTATTGTGCTTGCGCAATAGATTGTGAAAACTTCGAAAGGAGCTCATTTGAAAGGAAATTAGGAGCTCTAGTCCCCTTTTTGAAGTTAAATTTGACTGGAAGGTAGCCAGCCCACCCACCCCCACCCGCCCATTATTTCCCCTAAGATATCTTTTTAACCACATTGGCCTGCCATAGCATAAAGAAAGAAATCGACCAAGAATGGGATTTTTAAAGGTCCTTTGCAGCCAGTTTTTCCACTTTCCATAAATACCCTCGTTTTTCTCCATTTTTTCAGACTGCTTTCAGACTGCTGCCATTTTTTCAGCTTATTTATGAGATAAATTAGAGTTTAATTTCAGGAATTCAAGAAAACAAACACAAGATAGCGTGAAACACAGCCAATGATAGCAAAGACTTTACTTAAGAATACTTTTTTGTTCAATTGAAAAGGCATATGGTCTCTAAGGGTTTTTATATGGCTTCAATCTCCATCGCTAATGGAGAACTTAAATGAAACATGGCCAATGCAGCAAACAAAATAAAAACTTTTTTCAGCAATTTAAGAAAGCACTGTATCACTTTCAGGGGAATTAAAATTGTCAGAAATATTGACAAATCTTAATAAATGGTCATATCTTTGAAAGTGCACATTTTTAAAAGATATTTCAGCGGTGCAGTTCCTCCCGCAAAATTGACCCTTTTTCCACTGGAGTGCATGTTTTGTTCACAATCAGGTTTCTTGTTGCGGTCTAAGTTCAGATATACTTTAAGTAGTTTACAGAATACATCCTGGAATAAACAATCACCACATGGAAGTAAAATTGAATGATATTTATCACACATAAAACCCCTTGGGTGCGTGGTAGTTTAAAATTCATTATGATATCTAACTTCTGTTTTTCTTTCATGTATCAAATCTCTTCGTGAATATTTTTCATGTTGTTTTAGCAGCAAACGAGTTTTTAGTAGCTTCTGTTTAGTCGTGTTGCGAGAGCAACACTTTGGTTTTGTCATGTCTTTTTTTTGTTCCTAGCACCCGGATTTCAGCTTATTCCTAGAAGGTGGTAACGGTCTAACCTCTGCGGTTTTTACGGAAAGTGCGGACCTTAGGACTTTGCATTTTGGACACCTTTGTAGAGCTCTTGCCTGGGGCCAAAAAGGAAGGTTGGCCCCAGGTCCGTGAGCCAGAGCATATAGTGTGTGAAGTGACTTGGAGTTTTATAGCCTATACCAGAGAGAACTATCTGAAGTTATGCAGTAAAGCTTTCGTTTCATCAAACCATGATTCTGCTTTCGAGTGGAAAGCTCTGTTCTAGAAAGCAAGCAGGCAGGCACCAGTTTCAAACTGAAGATGAACTAAAATCTATAAGTGTTAAATATATGTGGCAGTTACCCGGCCCCACAGCCAATATATCTTCTTTGAGTGATAAATAGAAAAAATTACACAAATAAAAAAGTGGGGACCGAAAGTGCTGCCATCTATTGTTTCTACCCATTACTGTTCGTGATTTCAGCTGAGTTTATCATTTGGTCTCACTTTGGATTGCGGTAGAGAAATGGCATCAGATATACCTCTTCAACTTTAAAAGTTCTCTCATTGCTAAAGAAGTTAGAGTTTATCCTTTGCTTCTTTCTAAGTTGAAAGCTCCTCTTCTTTTGCTCCTCCCTTTTGAAATAGGACAGATCGATTTTTTTCGACGGCAGTCGATAGCTCTTGATGAGCTAATCAAAGTACATGTCATCCATTTTTTTGGTAGAAAAATTCCTTCATGAGATATACCTTTTGAAAGTTTAAAGGGGTTGGCATCTTCAATAGTAAGGCACACATTGAAACCAATAACAGGCTGATACAGAAATAGTATCAAATATGCCTCTTAAGCTTTAAAAGCTCTTCCATTGATAAAGAAATTAGAGTTTATCCTTTGATCCTTTCTAAGTGATGACGTTAGAAACTTGGCCTGCGGCAAAAAGTCAACTTTTTAACTAAGACAGTAGATTTTTTTTCCACGGCAGTCGATAGCTCTTGATGGGCTGATCAAAGTAAATACCGTCCATTTTTTGGTAGAAAAATTCCTTCATGAGATATACCAGTTTGAAAGTTTAAAGGGGTTGACAACTTCAGTAGTAAGGTACAAACCGAAAGAAAAATGGGCCGATACCAATTGTGAGACATATAGGGGAGTTTTAAGCAACAATCGACTGTTAGCTCATAATCATCTTCCGGAATGAGGGGTTCGCAACTTCTGCTAGTTGTTGTACCTAATATTTGTTTCCGGTGTATTTGATGGTAAGACCAATTTGGTTCCAGCGGTAAGACATGTAGGGGACTTTTAAATAATAATCGGCTGTTAGGCTACAATCATCTTTAGCGATGAGGGGTTTGCAACATTTGCTATTTGCAATGAGGGGTTTCCAACTTGTGCGAGTTGGTGTACCTAGTATTTATTTTAAGATCCTTACAGATTAACATCTTCAGCGTTTAATCGAAGCGAGGACACAAAACCTAAGTGTTTCTCTCGCAACATTTTACTCGGCGAAGCCGAACAAAGGTTACCGCAACACCTCACGTTGCCCATGCAACGTAGATCTCGTTTTGGCTAATTTGATTAAGTTTATTTGACTGTGTTTATTGTTTATTTTCCATGCAGTTATATTGAAATTAGCCTACCCTGTTTTATGCAGGTATAGCCTATTTGCTAGTAGAGGTAGACACACACAAAGAACTACTTTTACCAGGGGAAAAAAAGGAACAAAATATATAAAAATCGGATAGTCATTCAGCCCTGGGGATCTGATTTGGCTAAAATAAGCAATAGATTCCTTCATAAAGCAACCAAAGACAAGAAGAAAAAATTTTATATATAAAAGTAAACATGAAAAAATACATTCAACATACGTGCAAATACAAGCACATAGTATGAACAGCTCATACTCTAGCTTATTTTATTACAAATTTCTTTAGTAATCTTTACTACTGATTTGTAATCTATCTTATAACTCAAGTTTAGTTTCGTAATCTCCTATCAAATCAAAAAGATTTTTCACAGTTTCGGTTACTATTATTACCGGATATTATTTACTGGAAATTTGTTACTAGGATTTAGTAATGAAAGAAGTACCCCAAGTGAAGCGATTATCAGCAATCGCGGATAAAGCATTGTGGTAAATCATGCTGCGTAAGAATTATATATTTAACGAGAAAATTCATCGGCTTTTGGACTTGTACCACCCCTCCGACATCTGAAAATTTTTACTAGTGTTTCCTAGATTTTCAGTTCATATTGATGTGTCTTTACAAAGTCTTGCCCCCCACCCACCCTTAAAAATTTCAGGTCATCTTGATACAGTAGTCTTGCGTAAATTTCAGATCTGTGATTATTCACCTCGAGAAAAATATTAAATTTTTGGTTTTTGTAGATAGAAGGCTAAGCCCAAGTTGAAAGGATTTCTCTACATGTTGAATTTGCCATTTCTCCCTCTGAGGATGTTACCCACCTCTCCCCTATAATAACAGCCATTTGATACTGTTAATATTTTAAAAAAAAACTTTAAACTTGAAGTATTTAGTTTTTAATTGAATTCGGTAAAAAAAAAGAGTGGAATTCTTTCAGTTTACGGTCCTAATTTTTTCAAAATAGATTTTTTTAAAAATCTCCGAAAAAGGATTTTTTCAATAACAAAAAAAGAGACTCAAAACTTAAGACCAGCTGAAATAAAATTCTATAATAATTCAAACTCAAAACAACCAGGAATTACTATTAAAAAGTAAAAGAAACCCAAAACGAAAATTAAATAAAAGATTGTTGCCCTCCTTTTCACTCTTCAATATCATACCCATTAATATGCCCAAAAAGTCGAATAAAACAAACAAAAATTACTACAAATAGGAGTTCACTTACTCCCTCCTTCCTTCTCCCCTAGCTGTAAAAGTTCTAGAGTCTACCACATTATTAGCATTTCATTAAAATTATATATACCTTGAAAAATGTACTTTTCTTTTTCTGAAACCATCGAGGACAAACAAAAAATAGATCACTATAATAATCAAGATGACGGGGCCGATTAATGAGAATTAACTAAATGTTAAATTAATAATAATATTAAATCCTGGAAACTCATTGATTCAAGATTTTATATCACTGCAATTATTTGTATTTTATAATGTTATAAATAAAAAAGAAAACCTTTGTAACATAAATTACTTTTAGTAAAGTACAAGTGACACAACAGGCTATTAACTGACAAAATAGGATCAGACATTTTCTTTTTCCCAATGATAAATTCTGCAATTAAAAATGTGTAAATTGCATAATTTATATTCCTCTTGCCGGGAGCTGTGGCATCCCTGGAGATATTAAATAAAAAACGAATTTTTCTTAATGAAAGTAAGTAGCGACATTAGAACTTAAAATAAACAGAAATTATTCCGTGTATGAAAGGGGCCGTCCCCTCCTCAACGCCTCGCTCTTTACGCTAAAGTTTGATTCTTTCTCACAACTCCGCTTTATAAAAACGAAATAATTTCTGTTCGTTTTAAATTTCAATTTCGCTCCTTACTTTCAGTAAAAAAAAACATGTTTTTGTATTTAATTTCTGAACATTTTTGAGGTAATGCAGGTTTTGAATTTAGCTCACCGTACATGGATAATTAAAACGAAATTTGCATTTTAATTTTACTTTTTTTAACTAATAATGACCTTATAACAATCCAAGTTTGATTTTTGTTTCAGTTTTTTAAGAATGACTCCTGAATCACAAAGGCTATTTAATTAGAATAATAACCTATTTTAAAAGTTAAAAAAAAGCTTTAGCGTAAGAGCGAGTTACTGAGAAGAGTCACCCCATCTCATATACGTAATGTTTTCTGTTCGTTTTGAGTTTTAATGTTGCTTCTTACTTTCAGTTGAAAAACTTATTTTTTATTAAATTACTGATTGTTTTTTAAATAATGTCGAGAAATCCAGCTCCCCTCCATGGAAAATTCCCTTCCCCCTCGAGAAATTTCTCCATGGAAAGATTATCCGACTTAACTTAAATTAGCGATATTTGCAGAACTAATCTTGTAAGGCATAGTAACAAAACAGTCAAAGAGGTCGAAAATATTTGTATGAAAATGAGTGTCAGAAGTTGAGCAATTCTAAAATGACTGAAAAGAATGAAAGAACAAATTTCTAAAAGATGCTCGTAATAATTTATGTTCGTTTCAAGTTTTAATGTTATTCCTTACTTTCAGTAGGAAAAAAAATGCTTTTTATTTAATAACAACCACAAGCCAAAGACATACAATATCTTTGATTTATTATCACATTAAAATCATAGTTATGAAGCTGCTTAAAGTAAAATTAAATGCTAAGATTGGCCGGAAAATAACACAAACAAACTATTTCTTATTTTACAAAAATCTATTGGTTATAAATCGGCCATTATTTTACAAAATTCGAATTTTAGCGTAAAGAGCGACGTATTGACATGGGGAAGAATTTCCTAATATAAATAATATGAGGGGATTCTCCCCCTTGTCGATACCTCGCTCTTTACGCTAAAGTTCGAATTTTATTCCAATTCTTTAAGAATGACCCATGAATCACTGAGGTCGTTTAATTAGAATAAATAGCTCTTTTGAAATTACTAATGATACTTTAGCGTTAACAGCGAGGTACTGCCGAAAGGACGAACACCCTCACATACGTAATAATTTCTCTTCGTTTTAAGTTTTAATGTTACTCCTTACTTTTAGTTGAAAAACTTGTTTTTTAATTTAATTTCTGATCGTTTTTTAAATAATAATGGGATTTCCAGTGCCCCCTTCACAGAATTATCTTCTTCCATGACAGATTCCTCCATGGAAAGATCCTGCCACGTAATCCAATCCCCCCCCCCATCACAAAAAAATTCTCCCTGAAAACGTCTGTATACTTGCCAATAATCAATACTATATGTAAACAATGGGCAGAGTTTATAAATTACAACCCCTACCCCGGGGACTGTGGGCGATTAAGTCGTCCTCAAAGACATAGTTATTAGATATTTCGACTATTCTAAACAAAATGGCTATCTAACAAATTTTGATCCGGTGATTTTGGTAAAAAATGATTTGGAGGAGGGGGCCTAGTTGCCCTTCAATTTTTTGTTCACTTAAAAGGGCACTGGAACTTTAATATCCGTTCGAAACTGTCGTGGCTCGTAACTGTTGATGGGTAGGCTTAAACTTGATGAAACTTATATGTTTAAAATCAACATAAAACTTCAATTCTTTAGATGTATCTATTGTTATCAAAATTCGATTTTTAGAGTTTCGGTTACTATTGAGCCGGATCGCTCCTTACATACAGTTCGTTACCGCTAACTGTTTAATAATTATTAGACCTTTTGACAATTTTGTACAAAATCTCTTTTTCAAAATCTCAGTCTATGTTGAGGGGATATCTAAACAGGGTAAGGGAAGCTTGTCGCCCTCCAATCATTCTTCAATATCATACCCATCAATACCCCCTAAATATTACAACTTAATACCTTTAGCTGTTCCTTAGACATTGATGTTAAGCCCCTTTGAAAATCAGCATGTGTATAGCGTGTTTTGATTGTGTTTAGTGTCCCTTTCAACATTTCCTCAAAGTTTCACCTTAATGCCCTAAGAATTTCTATTCTTCTATTGACTACTACTTCTAATTGCTACTACTACTCTACTACTACTACTACTACTACTACTACTAATCTATTGCTACTAACTTCTAAATTGCTAAGAACTTCTATTGCTACTTCTGCTCTTAAAATCTGACTAAATAAAAAGAGCGTCAGTGTGTCCAGGCTGTCAAAAAGCATTGATAAAATATTTTGGTAATGCTATTAAGTTTTATTTTTCAGGTCAACTAGAGGAGGTATAAAACTAAATTAAACACTACTATGTGTGTCAAGATTTTCAAAAGGACGAATATTGTTAAAAATTGTTGAAGAAATTTCACCGGCATACAAATAGCAGATTAAAACTATAAATTCTTAAAGAAAAAACGAAAAGATTTAAACTGTTATTTTCTTTTTCCCTGAAAAAGACTATATCAATATAAAATGAACAGAAATTAATTAAAAAACTTTTCCCTCAAAATCAGTTTTTTAAAGTAAAGTAAAGAACTCCTTTAAGTCAAAAATGAGTAAAAATAGAATCAAATAATCTACCAAGCGTAAAACTCCCACAAATCAGCATCAAGGAATAAATGAAACCCAAAACGAAGAGAATTGACGGTAAATAACCGAGTCAAACTCAAAGGGAGCAAAGATTAACATGATTAGAGCTCACAACCCCTATGTCTTCTCATGACACGAACATAATTTGCACTTTACTGAAAAAAATACAAATGCGATATTTATTCCTCAAAATCGTAATAATTTTTTATTTATTAAAGTTATAAAATTGACAACATTTAAATATTTTTCAGTAAGGTACAAATTATGTTCTGCCCTTGAGAAGGCATAGGGGGTTGTGAACCCTACTTATGGTAATTTCTGCTCGTTTTGAGTTATACTGTGTTATTTATTGTGATTTTTGATCGTTTTGGGTTTCATTTATTTGTTGACGCTGATTGTGGCAGTTTTACGCCAGGTACATTATTTTATTTTATTTTTGCTCATTTTTGTATTAATTGAGTTCTTTAATTTTCTTTGAAAAACTCATTTTGCGGAAAAAGTTTTTTTTTAATTAATCGGCATTAAAAGTAAACTCTTTTGATATATCAGTCTTTATCAAAATTTCGTTTCCTAGAGATATGGTTTCTATTGGGCCAAGTCCCTCCTTACTTACAGTTCCCTACCAAGAAATGTTTGATAACACTATTTAAAAAGAAATAAACTATTTTTTCAGTTCAGTAATCGTATATTCGTGTATAGTGCATATGGGCATATAAAATAATTACAATAATAAATAGAATATATTATTAATGAATATACTTATTGCAGCCTAAGCAAGCGTACAAAAAACTGAAATTTAAGCATCACTGTACAGATATTACTGTAAAGACTGTCGACTGTAAAGACTGCAGCTTTTTTCATATTCATGGTAGTTGCTTTTCGTCTTAATGTCCCTCTTTACTTTAATTAAATGAAAAAAACAAGTATTTTCAATTGAAAATAAGAAGCAAAATTAAAACTTAAACGAACAGAAATTATTACGTATATGAGGGGGTTGCCCCCTCCTCAGTAACTCTCTCTTGACGCTAAAGTTTGACTTTTTGCGCCAATTATTTAAGAATGACTCGTGATACACAAGAACCGTTTAAATAGAATTATAAGCTTTTTACAAATTCAAAAAAACACTTTAGCATAAGGAGCGAGGTGCTGAGGAGGGAGCAACCCCTTCGTATACGTAATAATTTCTGTTCATTTTAAGTTTTAATGTTGCTCCTTACTTTCAGTTGAAAAAACTTGTTTTTTTTCAAATTTAATTTCTGATAGTTTTTTAATTAATACCGGAAAATCCAGTTCCCCCTCCCATGGAAAATTCCCCTCCCCCACAAAACTACTCCGTGGAAAGATCCTCCCATGTAAGTAATCTCACTAGAATACCCCCCCCCCCCAAACATAGCTTTATACTTCCCAACAGCCAATACTTTATGTAAGCAATGGTCAAAGTTAATTTATTGCAGCCCTTCCCCCGGAGGCTCTGTGGGGTCAAAACATCCTCAAAAACATAATTATTGGATCTTTTGGCCATGCTGAAGAAAATGACTGTCTCTAAATTTTGATTGGACAATTTTGGGTAAAAAGGAAGTGAGAAGGGGGGTAGCAGCCCTCCAATGTTTTTGGTCAATAAAAAGGGCACTGGAACTTTTAATTTTCCATTAGATGAGCCCTCTTCCGATCTTCTAGGATCACTGTTTTGATACGATCACCCCTGGGAAAAAAATAAATAAATAAACACGCATCCGCTATCTTGCTTCTGGCAATAAATTCAAAATTCCACATTTTTGTGGTTGTGATTTTATGTTGTGATTTTCATTAAGATTACTTGATTTCTGGAAGGGTTTCCCCCCTTTTCAAAAATTAGGCAAACTTGTTCAGGCTTGTAACATTTGATGGGTAACATTAAACTTCTTGAATTTTATATATTTTGAATAAGCATCTAAATTCGATTCTTTTGAGTCATCTATTATTGTCAAGACTCTGTTTCTTGCAGTTTCTTTTATTATTGAGCGGCATTGCTCCTTACTTACAGTTCGTTACCACAAACTGTTCGATAGGACAAAAAACTTGTAGTTTGTTTTGCTTCTCAGATATACATATCATTGTAATACCATCCTTCTGATATCCGGCTATAAAAAACGAATATAATAATAAAAATAAAAAAAATACAAAGAAACAAATAAAAGTTATATAGTACTACAAGAGATGTAATAAACAGGGGAGATTAGAATATTAAAAAAGAAAAATTGAAAAGAGACACAGCCTTACTCACTTTGATTTCAGCAAGTCGTTCCATTTTTCTGAACACCACATCATCAATTTCTATCAGGTTATTACTACTCAAATCAAGTTTTTCCAAAGATGACAGTTTTTCAATTCCAGATCTTGAAATCGTATTCATCTGGTTGTTGCTCAAATTCAAATTAGAAATAGAAACAATATCATGAAATGCCTCAAAGTCAATACGATAAATTTGGTTATTACTCAAATTGAGTTCATCCAAATCTCTAACGTTGGTGAAAGCATTCTGGCGAATTACAGCCACTTCATTGTGATCAAGTGATAAGTGGCGTAAGGATGGTAAGTTTGAGAACGAATAGGGAGGTATTTCTTTTATTTTATTAAAAGATAGATGAACACTAAGAAGAGACTCTGAGTTTCTAAACGATTCAGGACCAATGAATTCTAGAGAATTATTTTTCAGATCCAGATAACTAAGAGAAGGAAAATTAGGCATCTTGAAAGAGTATAGATTTGCAATATGGTTATTAGAGGCGTCTAGAACTCGCAAATTTTCTAGTTTAAAGCTTGGAAAGCTCGTAAGCACATTACCAGATATATCGAACACTTTTAAGTTTAACAAACTTTTAAATACTCTCCCTTCTAGATATTGTATCGCGTTATGGCTGATATTTAATTTCATAAGAGCATATAGACTACTGAACAAATCAGTGTCTAGTTTATATAGGCTGTTATAAGATAAATCAAGCTCAATTACATTTTTTAGATCTTGAAATATTTTTCTCGACAGTATAGACAAATTATTCTGAGAAAGATCCAAAATTTTTAATCTTTCTAAACCTATAAGAGATCTTTCATCCAGTGTTGTCAGATTATTCCCTCGTAGCGAAAAAAATTCTAAGTTCCGGAATAAATGACTCATTTTGTAATCTAACTCTTGAATGTAATTTCCCGCAAGATTTAAATGTAGCAATGAGGTTGTTTGTGGAAAGACACTAACATCTAGCAATAACAATTTGTTGTAAGATAAGTCGAAATTCTCGATAGAGTATAAATTTCTAAATGTTTCTCCATGAAGAGTTTGAAGGTGGTTAAAACTAATATTTAAGTTTAGAAGGCTATCAAGTCCTTCTAGTTGATTTGGGTTCAAGTTTTCCAAATGATTTCGGCTAATATCCAGGGTTGTCAGCTTTCTAGTGGATAGGAAGGTTCCTTCTTCTATTGCAAACAACTCTGAGTCGCTTAAATTCAAGATTTTCAAGTTATCCAAGTTTTCCAAATTAAACTGTCTGATCGTGTTAATCTTGTTCTTGGACAAATTTAGTACTTTTAATGATTTTGGCCATGGAAATTGTAGAGCTGATGACTCTAAAGAGTTTTCACCAAGGTCGATAAACTCTAAGAAATGGAACGAAATGGCATCTCCGGAAATTGCCATAAGCTGATTTCTGGCTAGACACAACTTTCGAACTTGTGAACGAATCTGCAAAAAGTAAATGCTTTCATACCATGCTTATGATCAATTTAGTCTATAAATTTTGATCAATTTATTAATATGATCAATCAATATGATTGATATGAATCAATTGATATGATCAATTTAGTCTATGAATTAATGATAAACACAAAAGAAAATAATGATCAACTTTTAGACTTATGACTGCATTAAAGTTTATGTTCCTTGTCAGTGACGGTCTTCGTCTCTCTTATGCCCGGAAAAAATCTCGATTAGCGCCCCCTGCCTCCCACAAGAATTTTCAGGCCAAAATTTAACATAATTTACATTTATTAACAAAATTATTTTGAATTTATTAATTAGTTAATAATTCATTCTTAAATCATTTTTAATTTATTATTTAAAATATTTAATTATCTAATTACTATCAATTATTTTAAACATTAATATTTAATTATTTTTATTTTTAAATTTATTTTTATTAATTAACTAATAATTTACGTTCATTGACTGCTCCCTTTACTTTGTTTTATTAAAATTGAATTTTTAAAAGTTACAAAATGACTTTAACCGTTTGATTATTTATTTGAAATTTAACACCCTTAAAATTCCCGCGCCCGGAGAAAATTGCCCCCCTCTGTCACTCCCCTAAAACTAACTCTGTTCGCTGTACATGTTCTAGCATATCATTTTCTTAAGTCGTATGGCTTTAGAACTAGCTTAGGACTCGCAACATTTTTTGGGGAATTTGCTTCCTCTTTCTAGATTGAAAAATGCGTCAAAAACTCTCTAAATATGGAGATTATTCTTTACGAGAAAATCATTGTTCTTTAACAAAGATTAAATTCTCATCCATACAATCACATAGGTCAAACAGCATAGCCATACACAATCAACCATAAAGAATAATCCATGGACAGGCAGTCGTGTCGTAAGTAAGACAAATAAATCAGAGCAACAACCCAACACAAGGGCTCATCAGGAGAATACACACCTGCCTATAGGGTTTCATATTATCAGAGAGTTTTTATTTGTTTAAATTTGGACCAAATTTGGTTTTGGCAACCACCTTCATGTCAACTAACCAAAGAAAAACTCTTCATATATGGTTCTATTCTGTTTCATACCAGAGTTCCTTTATCGCAGGCATACTTGGAGTTTTTTCAGGGATATAATAAACGTAAATTTTATTTGAGAATATGAATATTAAGTGGCCAAGCCGTCATGAAAATTCAAGATTTCGGGAAGGAGCCTGGTTCCCGAGCTCTCCCTCCTTTGTAGCCCTCCCTCCCTGGTTTAATCCATCTAAAAAATTATATCATTCCACTGAAAGACTGACTATCAACTGGCTGGGAGTTACTGACAAAACTAATCATATAGGTAAACATTCAAAACTTAGGACTTAGAACGCTTACTGGAATTGGAGAAGTTACATCTATTTCTTCTAATTTGTTTTCATCCAAGTTCAGTTCTTCTAGCTGAGAACATTCATTCAAGAACTGCAAAACTTCTCTCCAGTCTGAAATAAGGTTACTTTTAAGATTAACACTTTCCAATTTTGGAACGTCAAAAAATATTTGGGTTGTTAACATTTGCAGAGAGTTCTCACTAAAATCAACACTAGTCAACACTGGCAAATTATTGAAAGCACGTTGGCCGATATAGCTCAAATCACATTTATTGAGACTCACTTTCGTTAATTTTGAGTAATTTTGAAAAGTGTTACTTTCTATTTCCTGTAATCTATTTCCATCGAAAATGACTTGAAGTAATAAGTTTCCTTCTTGCATGCCTACAGAGAACGGTTGAAGATCATCAATAGAATTATGACTCAAGTCTAATATTTCTAAGTTAGGCAACTGTTCCAAAGCACGCGAAGTAATAATTTCTATCTCGTTGTATGAAAGGTTTACGTGCTTCACCTTCCATAGTTTGGATGATGAAAGTGGAGGAACTATTTTTAAGTCTGAATAAGCTATTGTAACATCGACTAGTTCTGAATTGGTTTCAAAAATCTGTCCTTCCACTTTGCTGATTAAAGATGTCTTTAACTCGAATGATTTTAAATCTTTTAAATTTTCCAGATTAGGCATTGTTTCTAAGGGTGTATTTTCAATTGATATAATTTTTAGCTTATGAGAAGTCTCAAATACATTATCTGACAAGTAGAATAGCCTGTCTTCGCGAATAAAAATCTCTTCAAGGTCAAACTGCAATCCCTTCAAGGCGTTGTCAGACACCGATTCCACTTTGTTGCTCCATAGCATGAGTTTTCTCATGCGCAGAGAGCCAAAGAAGTTATCTGAAAAATAAGGCATGCTATTAATCTTTAATGCTCCTTACTATGTTATAAACATAATAAAATTTTCAAAATGATATGTTTTATACAAAGCAGTTAATAGAATCGGGAATTTTGGTTGATGTGTTTGTGACCGAAATCAAAATGACAAGAAGCATCATTGAAACTACGTTTATTAAAGGGGAATATTTCCACAAAGTATTGCCTCAACGATAAAGGGATATTAGTCATGGATTTTTAATATAAAGAAAAGATGGCACTGAAACACAGATTAGTTCAAAATTGACCATGCATACAATTATCACTATAAATTCGTCCTAAGGTCATCAGACAAGAGAGGACGGTTAATCAATCATCATCATAACTATAAATTCTTTATGCTTGGTTTTAGCAATAATTCTAAGGCTCAAAAAAGCAATTAACTCGACAAAGTTATTCATAAAAAAGTAAAATTTAGCATTATTTTAGCCATCTGGGTAGCAGTTCAAATCTGTTGCTAAAACCATAAGCCCAAAACACTTTCCGACATTAAGCTGAATCCAATATCCAAGTCAAATTAATACTCATTTCCTCAGGAATATTGGAATGGCAGCTTTCTAATTGTTCCAAATATCAATGGAAAGCAAAGCGACTTCCAAGGGAGCTTTCAAAAATCATTTTAAAATGCAAAAGATAAAAAATTAAACTAAATTTGCCATTTAAACCAATCTTAGGTCACTCCATACCCGGATGTCACGATTTTACAAGGCTTTTCTTTTGGATATTTCAAAATAGTGAATTTTTAGCGCAGTATCACATTTTTTCGGCGTTGTCATATTTAACCATGAAAATAAATCAACATAACTCATTAGTCAGGTTTCAAAACACTTTTGGCACTTAAAAAGTAATGATCTTAACTACTAAAGATAGACAAACTTTCTTAAGTTGTTTGATATTATACGGTTTAAGTTTGTGAATGAATGAATGAACTTTATTACCCGTAAAAATATAAAAAACACAAAGTACGGAGTATTATAAATAAACAAAAACAAAAACGATAAACAGCGAAGAAAAAATTTCAAACTAACAAAAGACAACATGGACTAATACCAGTATCAATATGGAAAAAAAAAGTGGTATGGCTTAATATTTCCTGATTTTTATCCCACTGTATTTTTTTTTTAATTTAGAGACTGCTAATGCAGTAATACAGCAAAACCACAAAAGTCATTTTTTTTATTAAAAATTGATTTTTTTCCTAATTAATAATTTCCTTAATTAATTATTAATATTTTTTTCTTAATTCTTTAGAAAAAATATGACAACATATATGATTGTGTGAATGTCCATTTAATAGTGTTGAATCGAATAGGGTTGAGTTGAATGGGATTCAATTAAGTACGGGTTGAGTTACACGCATACACCAACTTTCCATTTAATCATTTCAAACAATCAGATTTAATTTTTCTGTCCTTGATTCTTTACAGGTGAGTAATAAATGCGACGAGCTTTCCATGGACGCCCCCAAGATTAGTAAAAATGGACCATTTGAAAAGTGGTGCCGTGTCCTCTGTCCTTAATTTCTTACGTAGACTTTCTTTTTACTTTGCTCATAACCTTATAATTTAAAGCATTCTAATTGATCTATTTATTAACAAAAAGTCTTTTTAAGAAGGACACGGCATCAACTAGTTTACCTTTTGTGTTCGTATTTTCCTAAATAAAAAAAAAACTTCACAGTCGTAGCTTTTAATTTTCAAAAAAGTAAAAGCGAATTATCGAAAACATTGAGTAGCAAATTGAAAACAGAAAGGAAATGGAGGAGTGGAGAAAGGAAAGGAATGGAGAATGGAGAAAGGAAATGGAGGAACTTCTGATAAATTCCGTTACAGTCTGGCTATAGTTAATACCACCATGTAACTCGTTTTTTGAGAGTATGGAAATTGTACATTTTGGGAAACCTTATGGCATAAGCATTCAGAAAAGACAATGTTTTCATTTGAGAGAATTTATTATGACCGCCAAGTTCGATGTTACAATGTGGCTGCCGCGCGAGAAATTTTTATTTATTTATTTATTGAACGCTCATCACTCACAGAACGTGATCAACTTCTGATATGCAGCCATGGTGCTTGTATGGATGCCAAATTCGAATTAGCAAGTCTTCTAGGGTTCACGAGAGGATGCAAACACTAATTATCAGGCTATGAATAATGAAACTGAATAAATCACATCTGTACTAGTGATATTAAAAGCCAAGGTCTAAGTACCTGTTGTTGCGTTTCGCTGAATGAATTTCATGTACAATTACAGGGTTGCAAATAAGCCAAAAACAGGACTGTTCTACTTATTAAAGCCCGATATTAAAACCAAGCCCGATAGAAAAACTTTTACCAATTCTTTTTTATGACATTTTCTTTGATACTACAGAGAAATTATTTATTTTTAGTAGTCTTTAGTCGAGTTTCAAAAAAGAGGAATCGAAGCACTTATCATAATATATAATCCAAAAATAAAATATATACTATGAAATAAGGTATATGCAACGATAAGCCTGAACTTGAAGGACACTGAATGGCGGACGTTTATTCAAAGTCAAACTGAAAGGAATGAATTATAATAGAAAAATGAGGCGTTTGCAAAAGGGACTATCTATTTAAATACTATCTATTTTAATACTATCGATTTTATCTATAAAATTTTATCTATTTTATCTATAAAATATTATCTATTTTATCTATTATTTTATCTATTTAAATACAATCTATTTTAAGTTAAGATTATCGTACTTTGTAACTTGTTTTGTCTCTCACCATGGAAGGAAAAATAGCTGAGATACAATATTGCTTAAAGGAAGCAAAAAAGTCAATGTTTCTTTTATTTAAAATTATTTATTTAAAATTAAATTTATTTAAAATTTTATTTAAAAGCTATGCATCATTGTCTTAGCATCTTTGCAACTCAAAACAATTACATACATACTTAATCAACTTAAAAAAAAACAAACAAAAAAAACAAAACAAGTTCAATAAGCCAAGAGAGAGAATCGCAGATTCAATCCCCTCCCTTTAAAATTGTACTTAACCTGATCCCAGTATCATAAAAAAAAGGCCTGAAAGAAATGGCCTGGAATGAAAAGAGAATTTGAGGAATTGCGCAGGAACTTTTTTTTCTTTCTAAATTCAAAAATGCGTTTAAAGTTTCAATTTCTTATTGATGAGGTAAAAAGGAGAAGGTACAAATTCCTGAATAAAAAATAAATAACTGAATTTTATTGTCCCTGACTTAAAATAAATTAATCTGGGAATCATTTCTTAGGTTCCTTGCAAGTAACATTCTTCGTACTTTATTTAGTCTCTTTTGAAAGCTTTTCTTTAGTTCAATGAAACGAAAAAAGACTAAAATTCAAATCCCTTACCTCGACAAATAATTTAACTTAAAGGACTTACCAAAAATTTCTGGAATATAATTATTCTCAAGTAATAACTCACTGACCAATGGGAGTCGTCTGACAATCACGGAAAATAAAAGCTGCAATTCTTTCGTAGTACTGCCTCGACAGCTTAAACAAAATATTTATTACTGACAATTTTCCCATTATAAAATTGAAATTTTTGGGTTTACTTTGTACGTAATTTTTTCAGACAGTAGACATGAAATCCTTGACTGTGCAGTAACCTGGAAGAACCCTGTCTGCTAAAAATTGACCTTGTACATATCAGAAACTGAATCCTTCTTGTAGCCTTTCTAAAATTACAAAAAAAGGAGATAGAAAGCCCATTCTGCAGCCCCAGAGAGCAAAAGCTCCTTAAGATGGCAAAATCTGTTTTTAGTTTGATTCCTAAAAGAAATAGTAAAAAATAAACTCAACTTATTTATACTAAGAACCATACAGACAAATTTAATGACGATAAATTTTAGCATATTTATGACAATTATTACAACTATTATCAAGTACAACTGGTAAAATTATTATTACAAACTTGTTGCAAAATTGAGTCAGAATTAAAATAACAGCCCAAAACCTTCATCCTTAAAGAGGAAAACCATAAAAAGCTCTATAAACTTGTAAAGTATTAGATTTTTTACCCAGAGCTAGAAAATTCTCGAAAACCTTGCAAAAAGCTTTCATGAAGTCCGGATAAAAGTAGTAATGAGATAGACTAAGGTAAGCTAATTGCTTGAAATCCTCGACAACCTCTAGAAATTGCGTGCTATAAGATCTTTGTTTACAAAAACCATGATGTGGAGACGAAAAATATTTTTCATACCAAAGTGGTTTTAGATCCTTGGTTTTAAGTAACCTCTCAGAAGCTATAGAAAATATTGACGCAATAGAAGTTGGTAAACAACTATTTAAGTTAGATTTGGAACCATTTTTATGAAGAGGTTTTTGTAAGCTTCCTTTAATTCAGAAAGATGCAGGCTTGTGCCCAGAAATAAACTAGTTTTGAAAAAAGAAGGCTCAAAGAAGGCTTTGAAATTCTTGGAAGAATATGTTTCATCAATACATGTGAAAAAACATCTTAATCAAAAGTGTTCGAATTTTTGATAGCTTCATGAATGGAAAAAGCAGTGTCATTGTATTCATTAATTTCGTTCATTATTCATTCATTCATTTATTAAATACTATAGTAAAACATAGAGAGATCAGCTAAATGAAGTAACAGCCTTTAAAGAATCACAATGGTTTTTTTTTCTCCGAATTGTGATATTTGGCCAGAAATTTCATCTCGGAAGGTTGCTTTGTGCTTATCAACATACTTCTAGAGCTTTTATGAACAACAAAATGGTTTATTCACCCTTAGAATCCTGTTGGAATTATTTCTTACATGCCTATATGCCAGTCATTTTAAGTCAGAACATAAAATGGACCTGAAAGCAATTTATTGAGATAATACCCCTTGTCAACCTTCATGAACAAATACCACAGTTGGGGCTGCACAGGTCTTAAACTAGAGTCATTACCAGGCCCATTATTTGCCGCGCGATGTGCATTTGATCCTGAAACGTCACGTAGTCTAGTCCATATAAGATGAATGATAAACATAGACATTTATTATCTTAACGCTCGATTCACATGAAATCCTCCACGAATGGAGGAGAGGGGGAGATTTCCCGGTATAATTTGATAAACGATCAGAAATTTAATATAAAAACAAGTTTTTATAACTGAAAGTAAGGAGCCACATAGAAAGTTAAAATGAACTTAAATAGTGCCGTATGTGAAGGGGGGTAGTCCCCTCCTCCATTTCTCGCATGTTACACCAAATTTTTTTAATGCTTTAAAAAATTTCTTATTCCAATTCAAAAGCCCTTGTGTTTCAGTGGTCATTCTTAAAGAAGTCAAATTTTAGCGCGAATAGTGAAATGTTGAGAAGGGGGCAGCCTTCGTCACATAAGATATATCTTCTGTTCGCTTTAAGTTTCTTTGTTGCTCCATACTTTCAGATGAAGAAACTTGTCTTTTCGATTTAAAGATGCACCATAAACATATTTAAAACATTCCTTTTAATTAACCCTTTACAAAATTAGTTTTTAATTTTGTTTTTTGTTAACAACCCTTTTAAATCAGTGTAGCAGCGGCCTAAATTCACAAGAATTCAATATAAAGAGGGGTAAACTGTCCACCCTCCCCACCTTCTAATTGGTGCCAATTCATCATTGCTTTCTCCCAAAATCTTAAGATTTGAATGTTTATTCACATAGTTTCGCGACATTTTTTATACAACAAAGCTCATTTGATTGGTCACTCCGCCTCAAAAGCATTAATAGACCTAATATGTTCCCTCCTCAAAATAAACGGGATAGTACTACGTCTGTGTTGTAACTGACGTATAATCCTTCGCAAGTTTCTTTCCAATTTTATAATTTTGTGACATCGTGATGAGCTAAATGCGACATTACATATTGTTTCCACTTTTTGGTGGAGCAGGGTCGATTAAAAAATTCTACGAAATTATCGTGTTAAAAAAAAGCGTTTGCCCAATATTTCATGACTAACTTCGCGGAGGGGGGGAGGGGGTAATTTCTTTCTTTTGATTAATGAGTGGGCACTTCCTCTTTCTTATCCCCTAAGTTTACAGGTACGGCTATATAGTATTTTAAAGTACTCCTTAAAAAATTAAGTAAAGGTTTCGAAATATAACTTGGTAAATCCTCTTTTTGATTGACTGTATTTGAATCCCCGAGGTCATGATACTTACCTACGATTTTGATAATTTTAATTTGAATCGATATCTCAAAATATTCGTCCGATGTTGATTTGTCACTTTTAGGGCCAATATTACTGGCCCTAAAAGTGCCAACATTAGCATTAAAGTTGGAAAAAAGGGAAAATTAAAGTTGGAAAAAATCCAATATTATGCACAAGGGTCACTATTCAATCCAGAGTTTAACAAGTATGCGCAGGTTAGGCTTCTCTGATCGTCAGCTTCTGCGTGCGTATACAACCTACATCAGGCCTTTCCTCGAGTATTGCTGTCCCGTTTGGGGTCCCCAAACTCAGAACATAGCTTACATGGCAGATGAACTAGAACATGTCCAGAAACGCGCTACTAGAATAATACTTGGACCCAGTTTCAGCAGCTACGAAAGTGCCCTTGAGCTCTTGAATTTGCCCACCTTATTCGACCGAAGGCATGAGCTAATAATGAAATTTGGGAAATCACTATTAACAAACGAGAAGCACCGATCCATACTTCCACCATCCGCATCAATCAGCAGACATACCAGGCATTACAACAAACTAGAACCAGTCAAGTGCCGTACGAACAGATTCGCAAACTCCTTTGTACCATATTTCGTAAGAGCATTTAACAAGTGTTAATTGTAATTTTGTGATTGTAAAAGTAGCATAATTTAGCGTTCATTTTTTAGTGCTACGATAGCTATTTAAATAAACGAATACGAATACGAAAAAAAGAAAGCTTTCAAGTACTGCCATAAATCGATTTTCTCCTTACAATAGCCTTATTAAGCTTATTCTACAGTTATTATTTTTTGTTTTGTATGATTTGTCTTTTTATGGGTATTTAATGTCTTTTTACTTCACATTCTAATACTTATTGTAGAGTCTTTTTGTGGGTAATAAACAAATTACTAATTTTTAATATTGTTTTCCAGTACCATCCGGTAACATCCCGCAAGTTTTTGCTGGGGCCTGGTTCCTTTGGCCATTGAAAAAAGTTACTTGTTCTAAAAATGGTCGAAAATAATTTCGATTAATACCCCCAGGGACATTTTCTGTCGGCTTTTTCCTGTCAATCATTTCTGGGGAAACAAGAGGAAGAAAAAAGAAGAAAAACAATTCAGAGTGATCCTGGGACAGGAGAAATATAAGGTATTGTGAAAGAGAAAGAGCGAAGAACGATTGAATTCAGGGTTTTATGGTACTATGAGTTTAGTGGTGGGAATTCTTAGAAATTCCATTGTTTACTTATGGATGATTCCCCCGAGCTCCTTTTATCGTATACCAAGCTAACACATTCAAAATATCCATCAAAATTAAACTATATTTGATTACATATTTTCCCTCTCTCTCAATTTCCTGTGTTGTATATTACAATGCTATAGGGTTTTATATCTTCTGCCTGGTTAAATTTACAAATTGGAAAATACGGGTTAAAAGCTCACATACGTTTTGTTTCATAATTTTAAATAATTATACCTTAAATATTTACTCTGATGGTAAATCGTAAAACTTATTCTGGAAATTTGGGTATTACCACAACTAGCCAAAAACGCTAGTAAGACATTACTAGGCTACATTACAGGACTACATTGTCGTGCAATTTCAATTTTATCCACATTTATGGCTTTTAACTAAGCTGGACGTAACATTTAGACCCTAATGATATATTTTTGAAAGTGCTAACCTTATGAGTGCTTCCATTCCTCGGCTTTTGCATTCACAAGGATAAATTTCATTCTTCTGTGGACAAAGGTCTTCCCGTAGCAACATCCCATCAGTTGAGCAGACAATTACTATGAAAAATAGTAGAAATGTCCTTCTAATTGTTCTCCCTTTCATTTCCATGCACAATGCTTTAAAGGAAATATTAATAGGTATTGAATCATAAGGTATGTAGCATGACTTCCTGATACGAGGTTTTCTTGGGTGCTGGAACAGACTGCAACTGAAAACATGAAAACAGACATAAATATCAAGGAGTAGACGGAAACAAAAGATCATGATGTGTTTGACGAGTCACCAGGTAAAATTATGCTTAGTATTTACGTGTTATAGCGACCACACCAAAGAGGCGAAGTAGATTAATCCTAATGAAATTTACCAAAATACGATGAAAATATGATGCTTAAGTAACAAAATTATGGAAACTACAACAGAGAATTGGAAAGCAGGCCGCCCAGAACGCATTATAGTAAATACATAACCTAACCAGCTCTACACATTAAATATTTAATTAAAATAAATCTGCATAGTGTTCTATTTCGCTCAGCCTAAGCTGATTATCTCCGGGTGGACACAGAAAACTGGTTTCATTACAGATCAAGAACAAAGTGTGGTCGCTATAACACGTAAGTACTTTATTCTTAATAGCAGTGGCGTAATTTCATCACAATCCAGGAGGGGGCACAGTTGGAGCCAGTTTTCCCAAATAAAGTGAAAGTGATAGTGAAATCAGAAAAATGAGTCATATATTACCATAAAGGCAAAGATATACTAAAGAAAATTGACCTGTTTCTCTGGATACTTGAATTATGCAGGCTTATCTTAATTTTGACAAGTTTTTTTGCAGAAACTAAATTTCATCTGGGGAATAAACTGAGGTCTAGTGGCAAACTTAGGTCTGAAGGAGCAGTTGCCCCTTGCCCCATAGCAAATTACGCCCCGCCTAACAGCCCTATAGTAATACTGATAGTGGAAGGGAAATCCAATCGCTTGAATTGATTAACTTACACAACCATTTTAAATCTTTAAAAATTAAGAAAAATCGGAAATTTAGTTTTTAATTAAAAAGATCTCCATTTGTAGTTATGCAGTTTTTAGTCATATAAGGCACCAAACGTAAAAAAAAAGAAAGTCGGATGAAAAATCAGCAGGAATAAGCTAAAACATTAAGCTAAAACAATGAAAAATCAGCAGAAATAAGCTAAAACAATAGGCTAAAATAAATAAGCTGGCACCAAATAGCTTCAGAAAGTATAGCCTTCTTTTGAAGCTGCAGTCGTCAAGTCAAGGAGATTTGCTTCCGTTATTGTGTTCTAAACATAAAATCATTAAATAATACACAAATATGTTTTATATAGATATCATTGCTTTAATTCAGTTTATTTATTAGTTTATTTATTATGTCACATACACATACACATATTATTTTATTTATTATGTCACATACATATACACATACTTCGGTCAAATAAACATACTGTGTATGTGACCGAAATATACAAAGGTTTTGTCATTGTTTTCACTATCTAATAAGAGGTTTTATCTCTATTGAACTGTTATTTGTGCATAATGGTTAGGAACTTCAAAACTATGTTCCACGGTAAATTATAATTAAAACAAAATGTTCAACTGAAAGTGATGAGCAATGTTCAAACTTAAAAGCTAACAGCAATTGTTTCGTAAATGAAGAGCGCTCCCCCTCTTCAATCCCTTGCTCTTCAGGCTTAAACTTTTTAGCAGTTCAAAAAAGATTCTTTTTCCATTTGAACATCCTTTCTGTTTCTGGAGTCATTATTAAAAAAATTGGAACAAAAAGCCGAAATTTAGCTTGAAGAGCGAGAGATTGAGTTGAAGAAAACCGCTTTTATCTACGGAATAATTTCTATTTGTTTTAAGTTCTAATATTGCTCCTTACTTTCAGTTGAAAATTTTATATTCGTTTAATTTCCGATCGCTTTTCAAATAGTGACTGGAAATCTACCTCTCCCTCCATGAAGAATTACCCCTTCCCGAATGATTTCTCCAGGAAAAATTCTCCCCATGTAAGCCCCCCCTCTACAGAAAATACTCGCCGGACAATTCCATCCTTGTTGAAATTTCTCTTCGAAAAAGTCCGTGCGACTAATTCTCTTTATTTCATTTGAAAAATAACGTTAATCAAATTACAATCGGTTTTAAATCTTGCTCAAAATCCCCATCTCCGTGGAAAATTGTCCAAGAAATCTTCTTCCCTATGAAAAATTTCTCCGGCAAAAATCCCTCCCCCACCCCCAAAAAACAGACACTTCCAATTCAGCCGGAAATTCTCCAAAGACAATTACCGGGAAGATCTACACATAAAATTGAGTTCACAAAGAGAAAACAAGACAAATAAGAAAAAAAAAAGCTTTTTTTCTCATATTCTGAATATAAATCTGGATTCTGGAAATTTCACTCGTGTAAAATTTTCACTTGAAAATTTACCTACAGAAGCATCCCTCCTCACGAAAAATTTTCCCCGTAGAAAACCTTCCGAAGAAAATCTCCCTGAAAAATGTCTGTAAGCTTTTCAATAAAAATACTATTTTTAATTAACGTGCTAATTCCATAACTTACAGTTATAACATACCCAGGGGTTATAACATACCCAAAAGCCATAGTTATTGGAGTTCTCAAGTATAGACAAACACGCATTTAATATTTAAAATCTTTCTCAGACACATGACATTTTGTATTTTCTATCTTAAATGACATTTATAATTCGCAAAATAATTTCGAACGACAACATAAATAAAATATTACATGAATAAAATCAAATACAACAACAAAAAAATACAACATAAATAAAATCCAAAATGAACATACAACATAATAAATTATATCAACAGACAACAAATATACGCAATAAATAAAATTTAACAGGCCTATGTTTGGAATCTAAATTGTGACATAAATCTAACCTACATAGCTCACATTTAAGGTCCTGTTGGCTTTTCTTATGCTGTTTTATCACAAACATATTATATGTCCCCTAAACAGCAACAAAATGGCCCATAAACTAAATTATATCTTTATATCATCTATGGGTGCTAATTTTCTGTTGAAAGCCGCTTTCCTTTGCGACAGCTTATGACCAAGAATTAAACGGCACTAGAACCAGCTTTAACCTTAAATCTAATTGTATTTTGTAAAATATAATGGTTCGAATTTTAACACCAGCTACTTTCTTTTACGACAGCTTCTGGCAAAGAGTAATCAAACAGTTGGTGGTAACGAACAGTAGTAAGGAGCGACCCGGCCAAATAGTGACCAAAACTCTAAAAAACGGAATTTTGATACTAACAGTTATATCAAAAGAATTGCATTTTAATGCTGATTTTAAATATATAAATTTCATCAACTTTAGCCGTACTTATTAAAAGTTAGGAGTCTGAGTTTTTTTTATTGTTTTAAAAAGTAGAGTTGTGACAAAGAGTCAAACTTCAGCGTAAAGAGCGGGGCGTTGAGGAGGGGACAACGCCTTGCGTATACGCAACAATTTCTGTTCGTTTCAAGTTTTAATCTCGCTCCTTACTTGCAGTTAAAAAAACTTTTTTTTATCTAGTTTTATATCATTAGGATTTGGGTGGTCTTTAAACCAAATTAAATAAAAAAAACAAAGTTTTTTAACTGAAAGTAAGGAGTGACATTAAAACTTAAAACGAACAGAAATTACTCCGTATATGAAAGAGGTTGTCCCCTCATCAACACCCCGCTCTTTACGCTAAAGTTTGACTCTTTGTCACAACTCTGCTTTTTAAAACAATAGAAAAATCCTTACCGTAAAGAGCGGGGTGTTGAGGAGGGGACAATCCCTTTCATATACAGAGTAATTTCTGTTCGTTTTAAGTTTTAATGTCGCCCCTTACTTTCAGTTAAAAAACTTGTTTTTTCAAAATTAATTTCTAAACGTTTTGAATTAATACATGTTTTGATTTTGGCTCTCCGCACACAAACAATTAAAACGAAATTTGCATATTAATTTATTTTTATGGCTAAATGGGTTTCTCATAGTTTTAATCGGAAGATTTTCAGAAAAAAAAAAAAAAAAAACAGCGGGGGAGGAGGCCTAGTTGCCATCCAATTTTTGATTACTTAAAAGACAACTAGAACTTCTAATTTTTCACGAACGTTTACATTAGTAAAAAATATACGTAACTTACGAATTGACTTACGTAGCAAACTTCTACATTCGTAAGTTTTTATTAAGTATATGAGGGGGTTCCGAATAACCATTACTATATGTAAACACTAGTCAAAGTTTGTAACTTGTAGCCCCTCTCACGGGGACTGTGGAAGAGTAAGTCGTCTCCAAAGACATGGTTATTAAATTTTTCGACTATGATGAATAAAATAGCTATTTCAGAATTTTGATCCGGTGACTTTGGGGAAAAAATGAGCATGGGAGGGGGCCTAGGTGCCCTCCAGTTTTATTGGTCACTCAAAAAGGGCACTAGAACTTTTAATTCCCGTTAGAATGAGCCCTCTTGCAACATTCTAGGATCACTGGGTCGACACAACCTCCCCTGGGAAAAAGAAAAAAAAAAAAAAAACACGCACCCGTGGTCGGTCTTCTGGCAAAAAATACGATTATCCATATTTTGTAGATAGGAGCTTGAAGCTTCTACAGTGGGGTTCTCTGACACGCTGAATGCGATGGTGTGATTTTCGATGACGGTGTGATTAACATTCTATGACTTTTATGGGGCGTTTCCCCCTATTTTCTAAAACAAGGCAAATTTTCTCAGGCTCACAACTTTTAATGGGTAAGGCTAAACTTGATGAAACTTATATATTTAAAATCAGCATTAAAATACAATTCTTTTGATATAACTTTGACATAACTATTTTGATACAGTCCATTTTTTAGTGTTTCGTTTACTATTGAGCCGGGTCGCTCCTTGCCTCAGTTCGTTGCCACGAACTGTTTGATTCTATATTTTAACATCTAAAGGTTTAATTTATTAAAAGATGCCACTTACTTTTCCGACAGTTTTTGGCTAAGAAACTAAGTGGCATCGGGAACGGAGTGACTTTTAAATTGAACTATACCTTAATTGGTTTATAATAATATTTTCATTTAGTCTTTCAAGGCTAATTTTGGCTGACTTTTGAAATTGCTTCAAGGCTAGCCTCTAAAATTTATTTGCTTGAATTTGAAATTTTTTATGTTCAAATAGGGCTATTTCTTTTCACAATAGTTTTTGGCCGAAAATACTCTAGAGACATGGTACCGTCGTGACCCTTAAATTGAATTAAAATAGAGAGAAAAATTACCAAAAATTTGCTTACATCCACTTGATTGTAACTATGTAGTTTACTTCGCAAAACTCAACTGAAGTCTAGTAAACAAAAGCTTTAAGACGAAAAAGAAACATTTCCTGTCTTCACGCAAGCCTAAACAAATGATTATGTACATTTACTTTCATTGTATCTTCTCGTGACTTCCAGAATTCAATTGTCATTAACAAAATGATTAATTATTTGTCATTATTTTCGTTCCAAGACAATAGATAGAGCACAGATATTAGTAATTAGCAGTAATATCAATGAATAACGTATATATTTACTCTTTATATGTTTTGTAGGTACTTAAGGGCTAAATTTGTTGCTGTTTGCAATTCCAGGTTTATGATAATAACAAACATCAAATAATGATCAATATTATATGAGTTCCGGGACATATCCTAGCACCTGATTTTTATAGATAAGAGCTCCCTGACGCCTTGTTCAATAAAAGATAGTTAAGAAAAAAACATTGTTTTGCAAAACTTGAACAGCTTTGACAACCGAAAATTAAAACTTATTGATCACATTTACTTAAGTATTTTGGCTGACTTTTGAAATTGCTTCAAGGCTAGCCTCTAAAATTTATTTGCTTGAATTTGAAATTTTTTATGTTCAAATAGGGCTATTTCTTTTCACAATAGTTTTTGGCCGAAAATACTCTAGAGACATGGTACCGTCGTGACCCTTAAATTGAATTAAAATAGAGAGAAAAATTACCAAAAATTTGCTTACATCCACTTGATTGTAACTATGTAGTTTACTTCGCAAAACTCAACTGAAGTCTAGTAAACAAAAGCTTTAAGACGAAAAAGAAACATTTCCTGTCTTCACGCAAGCCTAAACAAATGATTATGTACATTTACTTTCATTGTATCTTCTCGTGACTTCCAGAATTCAATTGTCATTAACAAAATGATTAATTATTTGTCATTATTTTCGTTCCAAGACAATAGATAGAGCACAGATATTAGTAATTAGCAGTAATATCAATGAATAACGTATATATTTACTCTTTATATGTTTTGTAGGTACTTAAGGGCTAAATTTGTTGCTGTTTGCAATTCCAGGTTTATGATAATAACAAACATCAAATAATGATCAATATTATATGAGTTCCGGGACATATCCTAGCACCTGATTTTTATAGATAAGAGCTCCCTGACGCCTTGTTCAATAAAAGATAGTTAAGAAAAAAACATTGTTTTGCAAAACTTGAACAGCTTTGACAACCCAAAATTAAAACTTATTGATCACATTTACTTAAGTATTTTTTTATAATAAATTGTTCTGATGAGACATATTGTTTAGCAGCGAGTCCAAATTTTTTTAAATTACATTTACCTTTTGAGTAAATATGGACTCGCTGCTAATCAATATGTCTCATAAGAACAATTTATTATAAAAAGATACTAGAGTAAATGTGATCACATGCTTTCTTATCGTACCTTCCTAAAACAAAATGAGGATTTTATATCATTCCTATTGTCTTGGAGCGTCCACTATTGAGCAATAGCATTGAAAAGGGAAGCTTTAGTTTTAAGAGGGTTGGCCGAGGGGAGGGCAGCGGGTCTCTTTCATATAGGATACTTTATGTTTGTTTTAGGTTTTATCTCCATTCTCTGTAATCATTTGAGAAAACTAGTTATTTTTATTCAGTTTCGATCAGAGCTCTCCTATTTGTCATCGCCTCAATCCCCAACTTTGCATTTTTGTTTAGATTTCATACAACAGTGAATCAATAATCAAAGGCTCTTTTAGCCAGAATTACTCCAAAGAATGAAATAATATTGCTTTAAACACTGGAAGGTGAGCAAAACGTCAAATTTTAGAATAAAGAGTAGTAGGCTACAGAGGGGGAAGCCCCACTCAGATAAAGGATAATTTCTAATCATTTAAAGTCTTAATGTCGCTTTTAATTCCATTTGGGAATTTTCTTTTTATATTTAATTTAACAGAGTTAGTAGTACTCTCGACGAAAAATGAAGACAATGATTTAATAAAATATGAAATTAACTACAATTTTGTTTTGTCGCAACACAAAATAGGAAATACATTGAATCCTTGTTTTTTACACTCTAATAACTTCCATTGAGAGAATCCAGGAAACTACTTTGCACGGAACATAACACAGAGAACGATGCATCACCTCCCAGAGACTAGCTAGTGTATGTTGAATTGAAATTTGCCTAGTTTTAATGCTAAACATAAAAGTAAATGAACTTTAATTTCGAATCAATATCAAATACTTCCGGTTGATCTTCTTTTTTGAACTTCCCTGAAAAACTATTTTTGCTGGTTTTCTAACATGATAAGTTAACCAGAGCAGTATTGTACTTGTAAGTTTGGGGCTGCGTATGCATCCTTGACTTCGAACATTTCCTATCTGAGTAGAGTTAACTGTTCTCGGTTTTATCAAACAGTTCGTGGTAACGAACTGTAGTAAGGAGCGACCCGGCTCAATACTAACCAAAACTCTAAAAAATGGAATTTTCATACCAATAGCTACATCAAAAGAATCGCATTTTAATGCTAATTTTAAATATATAAGTTTCATCAAGTTTAGTCATACCCATCAAAAGTTACGAGCCTGAGACAATTTGCCTTATTTTAGAAAATGTGGGGAAACACCCCCTAAAAGTCATAGACTCCTAACAAAAACCACACCGTCAGATTCAGCGTATCAGAGAACCCTATTGTAGAAGTTTCAAAATCCTATCTACAAAAATGTGGAATTTTGTATTTTTTGCCAGAAGGCAAATCACGGATACGTGTTTACTTGTTTGTTTGTTTTTTTTTCCAGGGCTGATCGTATCGACCAAGTGGTCCTAGAATGTTGCGAAAGGGCTCATTCTAACGGAAATGAAAAGTTCTAGTGCCCTTTTTAAGTGACCAAAAAAATTGGAGGGCACCTAAGCCCCCTCCTACGCTAATTATTTTCCCAAAGTCAACGGATCAAAATTCTGAGATAGCCATTTTATTCAGCGTAGTGGAAAAACCTTATAACTATGTCTTTGGAGACGACTTACTCCCCCACAGTCTCCGTGGGAGGGGCTAAAAGTTATAAACCTTGACCAGTGCTTACATATAGTAATGGTTATTGGGAAGTGTACAGACGTTTTCAGGGAGATTTTTGGTTCGCGGAGAGGTTGAGAAGAGGGGTATATGTTGGTAGAACTTTCCATCGAGGAATATGTCATGGGAAAAGAAAATTTCCATGAAGGGAGCGCAGGATTTTCTAGCATTTAAAAAAAAAAAAAAATGAAAAAATAAATGTGAAAAAGTTTTTTCAATTGGAAGTAAGGAGCAGTATTAAAACTTAAAACGAACAGAAATTATTACGCATATGAGGGGTTAACCTCCTAATACCTCGCTCTTTACGCTAAAGTATTTTTAGTAATTTCAACTATTTATTCTACGGCTTTTGTGATTCAGGGGTCATTCTTAATGAATTGGGACAAAATTTAAGCTTTAGTGTAAAGAGCGAGGTACTGACGAGGGGTGAACTCCCTCATATATGTAATAAAAACATGAGAATACAAAAGTTCGTTACGTAAGCTAATTTATAAGTTATGTATATCTTTTACTAATAAAAACATTCGTAAAAAATATAAGTTCTAGTTGCCTCTTTAAGTAACCAAAAAATCGGAGGGCAATTAGGCTTCCTCCCCCGCTCCTTTTTTTCTCAAAATCATTCGATCAAAACTATGAGAAAGCCATTTAGCCAAAAAAAAATATAAAAAACATAAATAAGTCTTTTTTAACTGAAAGAAAGGAGCGACATTAAAACTTAAAACGAACAGAAATTACTTCGTATATGAAAGGGGGTGCTTCCTCATCAATGCCCCGCTTTTTACGCTAAAATTTTTTACTGTTTTAAAAAGAAGAGCTGAGAGAAAGAGTCAAACTTTAGCGTAAAGAGCGGGACATTGATGAGGAAGCAGCCCCTTTCATATACGAAGTAATTTCTGTTCGTTTTAAGTTTTAATGTCGCTCCTTACTTTCAGTTAAAAAAAACTTGTTTTTTTTTATATTTAATCTGAGTAGCGTTCACTGCTCGCATTTATACAATAGCCTAAAAGATTCCTCACCCACTTTCTTTTGCTCAAGGTTGTTTGTTTTTGCTTTTTGTTTTCTTCATTTATTTTTGGTAAGACAAAGCAAGATCACCACCTTTATTTGGAATTTGAAAAAAAATTGATGGAACAGAAACCTTAGACTAGTAACTCTTTTCTGCAGAGAAATTATCGATTGGTAAACCCAGCTGTTGTTACTGAGAAGCGCATTTGTAATTTTTCTAGTGAATACCGGGTATCTTCCCATTGAATATCTTCCCGGGTATGTGCCATTGCTATTTGTCCTGTTTTCTTAGATTATGTTTTTCTTTCTGCGCTCTTTTGTTTTTCTTGATTTTTGCTCTGTCTTTTCTGGGTCCTACCCTTTTTTATTGCGACGAATTAAAACTAAAATATGGTGATGATATTTAACCACTGTAAATTCAGCCCTTAGGAATTTCCAATTCTCTTTGAAATAAGTATAAAAGAGTAAAAACTTGAAAATTCCAAAAGAATCTGTTACTTCTTGGATTAAGGTAAATTAACATAATAACATTTTTGAATTAACGTAGGTTTTGATTTTGGTCACCGTACATGAATAACTAAAATGAAATTCACATTTTTTATTGGGTAAATGGCTTCCTCAAAGTTTTGATCGGACAATTTTGAGGAAAAATGGTGAGGGAAGGGGCATAGTTGCCCTCCAATATCTTATTAAAAAGGCCACTAGAACTTTTAATTTTATTTACGAACGTTTTTATTATTAATAAATATACGTAACTTACAAATTCACTCACGTAGCGAACTTCTATACTCGTATATTTTCATTACGTATATAAGAGGGTTCGCCCCCTCGTCAATACCACGTTCTTTACACTAACGCTAAAGTTTGACTCTTTTTCGCAACTCTACTTCATAAAACAGTAAATGACTTTAGCGTAAAGAGCGGGGCACTGAGGATGGAGCAGCCACTTTCATACACGGAGGAATTTCTGTTCGTTTTAAGTTTTAATGTCGCTCCTTACTTTCAGTTAAAAAAAACTTGTTTTTTTATTTAATTTCTGAACGTTTTTGAATTAAAGCATGTTTGATTTTGGTTCTCCGCAAATGAACAATTAAAATGAAATTTGCGTATTAATTTTTTTTTGATAAATGACTTTCTCTTAGTTTTGATCAGACGATTTTGAGAAAAGGATAGGGGAGGAGGCCTAGTTGCCCTCCAATTTCGGTTACTTAAAAAGGCAACTAGAATTTTTAATTTTAACGAATATTTTTATTAGTAAAAATTATACATAACTTACAAATTAACTTACGTAACAAACTTCTATATTCGTTTTTTTATGTATAAGAGGGGGTTCCCTTGTTAATACCTCGCGCTTTACACTAAAGCTTTGATTATGTCTCAGTTCTTTAAGAATGACCCTTGAATCACAAAGGTTGTAGAATAAATATTTGAAATTACTAAAAATACTTTTGCGTAAAAAGTGAGGTATTTCGGAGGAGATGAGCCCCCCATATGCGTAATAATCTCTGTTCGTTTTAAGTTTTAATGCTGGTTATTACTTTCAGTTGAAAAAACTTTTTCATATTTATTTTTTCAATATTTTTTTTTTAATAATGCTAGAAAATCCTGCGCCCCCTTCATGGGAATTCTCTTCTCCCATGACAAATTCCTCCAAGGGAAGATCTTCTCCCGTAGAACCCTCCCCCCAAACAAAAAATCACCCTGAAAAGGTCTATACGCTTCCCAATAACCATTACTGTATGTACTAACTGATCAAAGTTTGTAACTTGCAGCCCCTCCCCTGGGGACTGTGAGGGAGTAACTCAGCCCCAAAGACACAATTATTATGTTTTTCGACTATGCTGAACAAAATGGCTATCGAAAAATTTTGATCCATTGACCTTGGGAAAAAATGAGCGTGGGAGGGGCCTATGTTCCCTCCAATTTTTTGGTCACTTAAAAAGGTCACTAGAACTTTTGATTTTCGTTAGAATGAGCCTTCTCACGGCATTCTAGTACCACTTGGTCGATACGATCACCCCTGGAAAAAAAAAACTAAAACAAACAAACAAATAAACACGCACACGTGATCTGTATTCTGAAAAAAAAATACTAAGTTCCACATTTTTGTAAGTGGGAGCTTGAAACTTCTACAGTAGAGTTCTCTGATACGCTGAATGCGATGATGTGATTTTCGTTCAGATCTTATGATATTTAGGGGGTGTTTCTCCCCATTTTCCAAAACAAGGCAAATTTTCTCAGGCTCGTAACTTTTGATGAGTAAGATCAAATTTGATGAAACTTATATATTTAAAATGAGCATAAAAATCCAATTCCTTTGATGTATCTATCATTATCAACATTCCGTTTAGAGTTTCATTTACTACTGAACCGGGTCGCTCCTTACTACAAATTGTTACCACGAACTGTTTGATAAAAGGCTTTAGCAAAGATCTTATCCGTGTATGGTATACCAGACAAATACATTAAAGTGATCAATGCTATGTACGAGAATATTACTGCTGCGGCTTATGTAGGAAATGAGGTTAGCAGCTGGTTTTGTATTTAATCAGGAGTTAAGCAGGGTTGTGTTTTATTCCCCTTTATGAGGATTATTTTAATGGACTTTGTCATAAGGAGCACAGAAAAGGCCATGGTAGACCACAGAATCAAGTGGGAAGAAAAAACTTTCCTGGACTTTGATTATACTGATGATTTAAGTATCCTAGATGAAAGTGTCAGAAAAATAAATGAACTTTTAGAGGTTTTATGAGTTTGGGGTGTTAGAATAGGTTGAAAATTAATGTTAAGAAGACTAAGCTATTACGGCTTGGAATAAGTGAAGATGAAAAATGACGTTGGATAACAAAAAGATTGATCAGGTAGTCAGCTAAGGCTCAGGGTGTTTTTTTTTTTAAAGTTAAAAGAAGTTTGGACGAATAGGAAGATAAGTCCGAAAACCAAGATTAGAATAATGGAAACTATAGTGATGGCAGTGGCTAAATATGTTTCTGATGCATGGGCACTCCGAAAAGCGGATGAAGATTTACTAGATGTTTTCCAGGGAAATTGCCTACGGATTGTCAAACAGTTCATGGTAACAAACTGTAGTAAGGAGCGACCCGGCTCAATAGTAAATGAAACTCTAAAAAACGGAATTTTGATGCTAAAAGATGAATCAAAAGAATCGAATTTTCATGCTGATTTTGAATATATAAGTTTCATCAAATTTAGTCCTTGTCATAAAAAGTTAAGAGCCTGAGAAAATTTGCCTTATTTTGGAAAATAGGGGGGAAACACACCCTAAAAGTCATAAAATCTTAACGAAAATCACACCATCGCATTCAGCGTATCAGAGAACCCTATAACAAAAATTTCAAGCTCCTATCTACGGAAATGTGGAATTTCGAATTTTTGCCAGAAGACAGATTTTTCCAAGGGGTCATCGTATCGACCAAGTGGTCCTAGAACGTCGCAAGAGGGCTCATAACGTAAATAAAAAGTTCTAGTGCCCTTTTTAAGTGACCAAAAATATTGGAGGGCACCTAGGCCCCCTCCCACGCTCATTTTTTCCCCAAAGTCAACGGATCAAAATTTTGAGATAGACAATTTGTTCCGCATAGTCGAAAACCATAATAACTATTTCTTTGAGGATGACTTACTCCCCCACAGTCCCTCGGGGAGGGGCTGCAAGTTACAAACTTTGACCAGTGTTTACATACAGTAATGGTTATTGGGAAGTGTACATATGTTTTCAGGGGGATTTTTTGGTTTGAGGTGGGGTTGAGGGGAGGGGACTATGTGGGAGGATCTTTACTTGGAGGAATATGTCATGGGGGAAGAGAAATCCAATGAAAAGGGTGTGGGATTTTCTAGCATTACTATAAAAAAAACAATGAAAAAATAAACATGAAAAAGTTTTTTCAATTGAAAGTAAGAAGTAGCATTAAAACTTAAAACAAATAGAGATTATTACGCTTGTGAAGGGTTCTAAAAATACTTTAGCATAAAGAGCAAGAGCGAGATATTTAGAAGGAGATAGATACCTCGCTCTTTATGCTGAAGTATTTTTAGTAATTTCAACTATTTATTCTACGGCCTTTCTGATTCAGGGGTCATTCTTGAAGAATTGGGACAAAACTTAAGATTTAGTGTAAAGAGCGAGGTATTGACGAGGAGACAAACCCCCTCATATACATAATGAAAATACAAGAATATAAAAGTTTGTTATGTAAGTTAATTCTTAAGTTACGTATATTTTTTACTAATAAAAACGTTCGTTAAAAATTAAAAGTTCTAGTTGCCTTTTTAGGTAACCGAAAAATTGGAGGACAACTAAGCCTTCTTCCCCACACCTTATTTCTCAAAATCATCTGACCAAAACTAAGAGAAAGCCATTTAGCCAAAAAAAGAATTTATATGTAAATTTTTATTTTAGTAATTTATGTGCGGAGAGCCAAAATCAAATATGCATTAATTCAAAAACATTCAGAAATTAAATAAAAAAACTATTATTTTAACTGAAATAAGGAGCGACATTAAAACTTAAAACGAACAGAAAAATCTCTGTATCTGAAATGGGTTGTCTCCTCTGCAATCCCTCTCTCTTTACGCTAAAGTTTGACTCTTTACCACAATTCTACTTTTTAAAACATATAACAACTTTAACGTAAAGAGTGAGGCGTTGAGGAGGGGACAACCCATTTCATATACGGAGTAATTTCTGTTCGTTTTAAGTTTTAATGTCACACCTTATTTTCAGTTGAAAAAAACTAGTTTTTTTATTTAATTCTGGGTACACGGCTGACTGACTGTATTTCAAACATTGGGCTGTACGAAAATTTGGTCTAATCCCGCTTTCCAGGGCTATAATGAAAGAAAAGTTGATATGGTTAGTGCACGTTCTGCGGGTAAAGGATGACAGATTGCCGAAGATTGTCCTTTTCCACCAATTGTCCACCAGATTGTCCTAGGACAAACGGAAATCAGGTCGTCCTCGTCTGAGTTGGGAGGATGTCATAAAGCAGGATTTAATAGAAATGGGAACCTCTTGGAAGGATGTAAAGAGGGAGGCTTTGAATAGATTGAGATGGAGGATAAGCTTGCTTTGCTGTGTTGGCCTCAGGCTGCTTGGTGCTGCAGTGAGTTGTTAGCAGTAGTAGTATTGTAATTTATTTATTTACATTACTATTTGCTGATGAATCTATGATGAAATCTATAATCTCACTATGATGAATCCAAATCGTTTTCATGGAGTTTAGACTTTTTGTTTTTGGTAAGTTAAGAAGTCAAATACAAAGCAAAGGGTGCGTCGTTTGGCACCCATTTCCTGGAGATTCATGCCTGCAGTCAGGTGGTGGATTAGGTCAAAGTTGCACTAACCATCAAACGGAAATCAGGTCGTCCTCGTCTGAGTTGGGAGGATGTCATAAAGCAGGATTTAATAGAAATGGGAACCTCTTGGAAGGATGTAAAGAGGGAGGCTTTGAATAGATTGAGATGGAGGATAAGCTTGCTTTGCTGTGTTGGCCTCAGGCTGCTTGGTGCTGCAGTGAGTTGTTAGCAGTAGTAGTATTGTAATTTATTTATTTACATTACTATTTGCTGATGAATCTATGATGAAATCTATAATCTCACTATGATGAATCCAAATCGTTTTCATGGAGTTTAGACTTTTTGTTTTTGGTAAGTTAAGAAGTCAAATACAAAGCAAAGGGTGCGTCGTTTGGCACCCATTTCCTGGAGATTCATGCCTGCAGTCAGGTGGTGGATTAGGTCAAAGGCTTTCTAAAATCCACTGCACAAATGTTGACAAATCAGCTACCTTTTTTTGAGCCATTGGAGGATGCAGTCAAACATCCGTACTAGGTAGATTGTAGTTCTGAACTTGGGGAGCCCATCATACTGGAATTTATCAATACTCCTATGAATTTGTTTCAGAAAAAACTTGAGTATGAAGGCCTCCATTACTTTCGTCAATCAAGGTGTAAGTGAGATCAGGCGGAGATTGTTGCGTGTGCTATGGGTGCCTTATAGGGATAACTCTAATATAGGCCCATTTCCAATGTGGCAGGAAATAGTCAGAAGTCACAAACTCGTTTATGATGATGGACAGAGGTAATGCTATGAAAACTCATAAAATTCATAAAATTTCATGAAAACTTCATAAAACTTCATCATAACTCATAAAAATTCATGTAGCAATTTGCTGGGTAATTCACCAGGGTATGAAGATGTATTTGGTTTAATCTTCCGTAATTCCATTTAAACATTGAATTCACTAACAATTAATTTGCTCTCAGGCTTAAATTTTTCAGGTGGACTTTCCATCAGCCATAAAAAGCGGATAGGTAGTGCAGATCCTGGTGAAGAATTCGATCAATTCTTCAGTACTGATTAAAGACCCATCATCATTGCCGTTGATCATATCAATTTCTCATCAGCAATCAGCAATCATCAGCAATTTCTTGCCGTTGATCATATCACCACAAGAGTAGAGGCAAAACCTCTCTTTTATTAATAATTTAATAGCTGGAGAGATCCATGGTTTGTCATATTCACTAAGAACAAATGATTTTGTTGTAAAGATCTCTAGGTATTTACAGTATAAAGTGACATTGAATTTCGATACCTTAGTATCTAAGGGCTCATTACTGTGCACTTCAGGGAAGTTATACATGCTGATCCATTGACTGTGTTCACAGATGGCCAAATCTGTAAAAGGACGCACAATGACACGGGATAGTTTGGGCTTTGGTAAGGACTCTCTTGCTTTCCACAGAATTGTGTTGCTGTCTGACATGCCAACAGGTCCAAGAGAAAAGGGAGGGGAGTAAAAGTCATCACAGTTTGTGAGTATAAGGTCCAATATGCTCCCCAAAGAGTGGGTGGTTATTATCATTACTGGTTGCAGTTTTAGCATATAGCATTAATGAAATATATTGCATTGTTCAGCTCATTCATTGTGAAAGGATGGGAAATACACTCTGATCATGGACAAGATTGATAAATGGCTTGTGGTCATTATGATGGTCTACCATGTTAGATTTTGACAAAAAATTTACCAGATGAAGTTGCTTTTCTTGTTTCACAATATATGCTATTCAAAATTATTTTATATTGAAGAGGATTAGGAGTTGTTTTATTAGATTTTTTTTCAGAAGGAACTGACAAGAAAAGTATGAAGGAGTAGACTTAGTGTTATTTTACCCCTCCCCCCCAAAAAAAATCAGAATGTCATGAGACTCATGGTCTGAATTTTGGCATTTTTGTTCTATAATTAGTTTCTATCTTTAGAACTACTAGTTTTAGGAACTGAACAACCAGTCTCAAACTTGAATTGCTAGTTTTGTTAAATTTGATTTTTTAGGGGAGGGGGGGGGGGGTTGGCTAGATGAGTATATAGCTAAAGAAATAATCAATTAGCCAATGCTGTCCATTTTTAAAAGTAAGCTATTCATATGATTCATGAGCTTGTTTTCTCATATAGATTTGAAAACTACAATGCAAGTGGATTTGCATTTTTCTTTAAAACTCTCCAATTAATGTCTTCTCCAAAACTCAGTAACTTATATGGGAACTAAGGGTAACCTATTTTTAGTTAGATTTCACAGCAGTTTTTATTCTTCTGGAAACTAATAGCCAGATTGAGAATTTGTAGAAAGGGGTTGTTTCTTTCAAGGATTAGGCACATCTTGGCATCTTGGCCATAATTCGCTATGGAGCACCCTCCTAGACCTCAGTTTGCACCCCCTGCTAATCTTTAGTCACTTCTAAAATATTGTCAAAACTAAGATAAGCCTACATAATACAAGAATCCACAGAAGGGGGTAAGTTTTCTTTAGTTTATATTTATGATGTTATATGAATCATTTTTCAGTTTTCACTATTTTGTTTGCGTGATTTGAGAAAATTAGCTCCAACTTTGCCCCCACCCCCTTCCCCCCTCTCATCAGGATTTTGACAAAATTATACTACTGCCTAAAATTAGGGCTACTGAGAAAGAAACATGTTAAGAAAATAATCCTTACTTCATAATATACAAAATTGTAGTTACAAAATTTTGAAAGCAATTCTAATATACTTTACCATCTCCCCCCTAAGGTGCAAATATATAGTCCAAATTGTACATTTATAGGGTAAATAATCAGTGTGCATTTGAGCAAAATTATATAAAACTCAAACCCTTACATCTTGTTATCAAATAGGAATTGAGAAGAGTTGTACACATCAACAAATAGCTAAGAATCTAAACTATGCATCAATATGGTTAAGATTATTCAAGACAAATTATTGAAATTATTACTTTATTGACTTACCAAGAATGACCTCTTTTAGAAACATCAATTGTCCAATTTTGATCCTTTCAATGTTTCAGTTTTATTCACATATTAATACAAAGCTGATTTTCTTGTGATTTTGAAAATGCAAATTTTATTGCTGATATTTATTATATAAATCACAGATATTAAATATGATTTTTTTTTTTCAAGTGCTTGTCAAAACAGACACCACGTTTTGAATATGATGATGACAAAGTATTCCCTCTTGGCTGCATCTAGTGAGAGGTGATTGGTTCTGCACTCACATTGTGCCATGCTGTAGTAAAATAGGGGTAGTCCAAAAACCCATCTTTATTTTTCTGGAATGCCAAAGAAAAGTAATGTTTCCCAAAAAGAGGTCTTTTAACCTATGTTTTTTCCTATTTCTTAATTCCCTCAGTATTGACTCAATTTACAAGTGCACAGATTGAAACAAGAGTAGCACATGGAAAATGCTTGGGAAATACATAATTCAGGCAATATATCTGTACATTAAGGGGGGGGGGGGGTAAAGTATAGTGGAATTCACTTTCAAAATATGTTAACTACCATTTTTATGTTTATTATAGAGCAGAATTTCTTCTCAATAGTTCAAATTCTAGGCTTATTCCTAAAATTTTCTTAGGGTTTCATTTAAACATGTCCTTGATCTTAACAAATTCTATACCTGGGCTGATAAGGAGGCTTGCGACAGAATAAATTCTTTTATTTGGAAATAATATTTAATGAAGAATTGAATAGCAGATGTTTTTTCTTTATCTGACTTTTGGGTATCTTACTGTTAGAGGTCCATATGGATACTGCTATAGACCTGTATCCAATAGTGATTATTCTATAGGAAAATCAAACAAATTGTTGTAACACTATTGTCAGTTTGAATGGGGATTGGGTAAAATCCTAGTTTAGCTACTTTTTGCTACCTTGAAAAGGGGTCAGGTTAGGAAAATGAAACTCTCATGGATGAGTTTATAGAATGAAGTATGTTCCAAGAAGGAGTTTGAAGTACTTACCACTACTCCTTCTCCCTCTAGAGGGCAGTGACCTTCAGTGACCTTTATAAATCATTGTGTTATGAAAGTGAAACCTTACAGAACAGATCTTCGGCTTAAATGAAGTACAACAAAACTGTTTTCAGCTTCACAAGGTTGCTCAGTCTCAAATCTAAGATCCACAAATAAATTTCCCAAATTTAGAAAAAAAACTCATTGATATGGCTTAAAATCTTACTCAAATAATATAAATTGCATTTTCAGAACTAAAACCAGAGAAAAAGAAACTGATATCTGAAAATAAAGATATAATGTTGTTTGTCAAAATTTAAATAGGCCATACCTGTGAGGTAGACAAATTTCAAAGATTTAAAAATCAGAAGAGCGCTAACATGGAAGCCTGGCAATACCTTCCCAGAGTATGTTTTTGGCCCTGGACTCATTATTGAAAGTTTCATTTTTATAACTCAAACAATTTTTAATATAGCAAAAATTAGCTAAACTAGAATTTACCAGGAATAATGGTAAATATTTAGTTTTGTGCTAAGAGCTTTAACTGGAAACTATAATGCTATGCAGCATAGTTTTCCAGTTTACAGCACTTAGAAATGCTAATTCTAGAATTGCATCCATTTCTGGTTGAGCCTCCTCCTCCATGAGGCAAACTGAAAATGCATCAATTGGGCAGGGTTTTGAAGTTGAGGGAATTGTTGGGGTTGTACAATACAAATGAAATTATATTTTAAATACTATTTCCAGTCATAGGGTAATTTCATAGTCATAGGGCATCATATAGGCATCATCCAGTCATAGGGCAGTTTGCCTCCATGAGGCAAACTGAAAATGCATCAATTGGGCAGGGTTTTGAAGTTGAGGGAATTGTTGGGGTTGTACAATACAAATGAAATTATATTTTAAATACTATTTCCAGTCATAGGGTAATTTCTGTATAGTAGTAAGTCAAAAGATAATTAAAAAACTTACATATCCATTAATGGTAATTATCCCACTTTCACTTTTGAGTTCAAACTACCCAGTAAACCTGTGAATCAGAGCAATTAATTAAATATGACATTTATGCTCTGTTGATTTTAAGGAATGTCTTCTGATACAATGGCAATTAGGCATTACAGTTTTTCACCTTAAGATTAAACTTGTTTTAAAAGATTCTTTGGCTGTGAGAAGACTTTCGTGAAACAAATTTGGTTGAACAAATTTGATTCTTGCAAGTGAATATTACCTATAGAGCAAAGTGAATTAGTCTGTGAGCCCCATGGGCAGCAGGGTGAGGTCTGTATTCTATATTTACTGAATAATTATTTGGCCTGAAGCCTGAAAAAGAAACAAAAACTAGGTCATAAGTATGAACTAACAATTCAACCTATCAGAAGAGAGACCTTGCTGTACTGTCCATAGGGCTCATGGACTAATTTGCTTGGCTCTATAGATAATATTCATTTGCAAGAATCACTATTCAACCAAATTTGTTTTTTCCAAAGTCTGCCTATAGCCAAAGAATCTTTTGAAACAAAATTAATTATGAGGTGAAAAACTGTGTAATTGCCATTGCATCAGAAGGCATTTCTTAAAATCAACAGAGCATAAATGTTGTATTTAGCTTATTGTTCTGATTCACAGGTTTGCTGGGTAGTTTGAAGTAAAAACTGAAAATGGGATAATTACTGTTAGCAGATAGGCTATGTAAGTATTTTTTAAATTATCTTTTGTGTTACTACAATAGGCCTACAGAAAATAGTAGTGATGATTGGAAATAGTAGGCTATTTTAATTTCATTCATATTATATAACCCAAAAATTTCCCTCAGCTTCAAAACCCTGCCAACTTTATGCATTTTTATTTTGTTGAAGGGGGATTTTAGAAAGCTAAAAGACAGAGTTTAGAAAGCTAAAAAATGGATGCACTTCAGCATTTCTAAGTTCTCTAAAATGGAAAGTATGCTGCTTTGCAGCATAGTTTCCAGTTTAGAGCACTTGGAACAAAAAAAAAACATTTACTCATTATTCTTTTAAGATTACCTTAGTTTTACATTAAGTGGAATTCAGAACTCTTTTATAATTGTTATCTTTGATCCATCCAACAATTTTGGAAATTTTGTATTCTTCATCTATGTTTTCTCCTAATTTATTCTCATTCCTTTGAAAATCATTAATTCACATAGCATATTATGACTAGAATCAGAACTTAATGCTACTGCCATGATGAAGAGGCACAACAAAACCAATTTCTGCATTTTGAGAATTTAAATTTAGGAACTGAAAAAGCAGCACTGATTTTGGATTGCTGTCCCCAAGTGGTGCTGGCTGAATGAAAAAATTGTATTTTCCCAGAATCTTTCCTATCAAACAGGAAAAGTGTGTGAAAGCGCAGGATGGCTTGACCCCAGCCACCCATTGCACTTCTTGGCTGAAGGGCTAAGAAATAGAGAAGTGGTGGTTGGAAATAGTAGCCTATTTAAAATATAATTTCATTCATATTACATAACCCCAAAATTTTCCTCAGCTTCTAAACCCTGCCCACTTTCTGCATTTTTTTGTTGAAGGGGGATTTTAGAAAGTTAAAAGATAGTTTAGAAAGCTAAAAAATGGATGCACTTCTAGAATTAGAATTTCTAAGTGCTTTAAACTGGAAAGTATGTTGCTTTACAGCTTAGTTTCCAGTTTAAAGCACTTGGAACGAAAATAAACAGTTACCTATTATTCTTTTAAGATTACCTTTTGAAATAAGAACCTTTTTATAATTGTTATCATTGATCCATCCAACAATTTTGGAAATTTCGTATTCTTCATCTATGTTTTCTCCTAATTCATTCTCATTCCTTTGAAAATCATTTACTTCACGTAGCATATCATGACTAGAATCAGAACTTAATGCTACTGCCATGATAGAGGCACAACAAAACGGATTTCTGCGTTTTGAGAATTCAAACTTAAGAACTGGAAAAGCAGCATTGCCTTCGGATTGCTGTTGCTGAGTGGTGACTGCCGAATGAAAATTGTATTTTCTCAGAATCTTTCGTATCAAACAGCAAGGGTGTGCAAAAGCACAGGACGGTTTGCCCCCAGCCCCCCATTGCACTTCCTTGCTAAACGGCCATGAAACGGAGATCAACACCACCGGTAGGGACTATAAAGTATGATACCGTATCCTTTAGCTTTACCTTTCCTATCAAAAGGGGGTAAAATTTGCAGTGCATTTTTGATACCTTTGATATGCCAAAGTCATCACTGTTTGAAAGAACTCACTTTATTAATGTAATTAATGTCTTGTGACTTTTTATCCAAAAAGTCACAAGACATTTATTGAATATATTCTGAATTTAATGAAGTAGCTCTGCTGCTGAAATGATAACTTCCCATTGTGGAGTAAGTGAAATGTTGGCATATTTCAGGTCCTGATTATAAAGACTTTACAGTCCCTACCGGTGGTGCTGATCTCCGTTTCTTAGCCCTTCAGCCAGGAAGTGCAATGGGGGGCTGGGGGCCAACCATCCTGTGCTTTCGCACACCCTTCCTGTTTGATAGGAAAGATTCCGGGAAAATACGATTTTTTCATTCGGCCGGCACCACTCGGCGACAGCAATCCAAAGATAATGCTGCTTTCCAGTTCCTAAGTTTGAATTCTCAAAACGCAGAAATCGGTTTTGTTGTGCCTCTTTATCATGGCAGTAGCATTAAGTTCTGATTCTAGTCATGATATGCTACGTGAAGTAAATGATTTTCAAAGGAATGAGAATGAATTAGGAGAAAACATAGATGAAGAATACGAAATTTCCAAAATTGTTGGATGGATCAAAGATAACAATTATAAAAAGGTTCTTATTTCCACTAAATGTCTAAACTAAGGTAATCTTAGAAGAATAATTGGTAAATGTTTATTTTCGTTCCAAGTGCTCTAAACTGGAAACTATGCTGCAAAGCAGCATACTTTCCAGTTTAGAGCACTTAGAAATGCTAATTCTAGAAGTGCATCCATTTTTTAGCTTTCTAAAATCCCCCTTCAACAAAATAAAAATGCATAAAGTGGGCAGGGTTTTGAAGCTGAGGGAAATTTTGGGGTTATGCAATATGAATGAAATTATATTTAAAATACTATTTCCAATCATCACTACTAATTTCAGTAGGCCTATTGTAGTAAGTCATCAGATAATTAGAAAAATTTACATAGGCTAGCCATTAATGGTAATTATCCCACTTTCAGTTTTGACTTCAAACTACCCAGCAAACTTGTGAATCAGAACAATTAGTTAAATACAACATTTATGCTCTGTTGATTTTAAGGAATGCCTTCTGATACAATGGCAATTGCACAGTTTTTCACCTCATAATTAATTTTGTTTTAAAAGATTCTTTGGCTATAGGAAGACTTTGGACAAAACAATTTTGGCTGAATAGTGATTCTTGAAAATTAATATTACCTATAGAGCCAAGCAAATTAGTCCATGAGCCCTATAGACAGTACAGCAAGGTCCTTATTCTGATAGGTTGAATTGTTAGTTCATACTTATGACCTAGTTTTTGTTGCTTTTTCAGGCTTCAGGCCAAATAATTATTCAGTAAATATAGAATACAGACCTCACCCTGCTGCCCATGGGGCTCACAGACTAATTCACTTTGCTCTATAGGTAATATTCACTTGCAAGAATCAAATTTGGTCAACCAAATTTGTTTCACTGAAGTCTTCTCATAGCCAAAGAATCTTTTAAAACAAGTTTAATCTTAATGTGAAAAACTGTAATGCCTAATTGTCATTGTATCAGAAAACATTCCTTAAAATCAACAGAGCATAAATGCCATATTTAATTAATTGCTCTGATTCACAGGTTTGCTGGGTAGTTTGAACTCAAAAGTGAAAGTTGGATAATTACCATTAATGGATATGTAAGTTTTTTAATTATCTTTTGACTTACTACTGTACAGAAATTACCTTATGACTGGAAATAGTATTTAAAATATAATTTCATTTGTATTGTACAACCCCAACAATTCAGTTTGCTTCATGGAGGAGGAGGCTCAACCAGAAATGGATGCAATTCTAGAATTAGCATTTCTAAGTGCTGTAAACTGGAAAGTATGCTGCTTAGCATTATAGTTTCCAGTTTAGAGCTCTTAGCACAAAACTAATTTTTACCATTATTCCTGGTAAATTCTAGTTTAGCTAATTTTTGCTATATTGAAAAGTGGTTGAGTTATAAAAATGAAACTTTCAATAATGAGTCCAGGGTCAAAAACATACTCTGGGAAGGTATTGCCAGGCTTCCATGTTAGTGCTCTTCTGATTTTTAAGTCTTAGAAATGTGTCTACCTCACAGGTATGGCCTGTTTAAATTTTGACAAACAACATTTTATCTTTATTTTCAGTTATCAGCTTCTTTTTCTCTAGTTTTACTACTGAAAATGCAATTTATATTATTTGAGTAAGATTTTAAGCCATATCAATGAGTTTTTTTTTCTAAATTTGGGATATTTATTTGTGGATCTTAGATTTGAGACTGAGCAATCTTGTGAAGCTGAAAACAGTTTTGTTGTATTTCATTTAAGCAGAAGATCTGTTTTGTAAGGTTTCACTTTCATAACACAATGATTTATAAAGGTCATTGAAGGTCACTGCCCTCTAGAGGGAGAAGGAGTAGTGGTAGGTACTTCACACTCCTTCCTAGAACATACTTCATTCTACAGACTCATCCCTGAGAGTTATATTTTCCTAACCTAACCCCTTTTCAAGGTAGCAAAAAGTAGCTAAACTAGAATTTTACCCAATCCCCATTCAAACTGACAATAGTGTTACAACAATTTGTTTGATTTTCCTATAGAATAATCACTAATGCATACAGGCCTATAGCAGTAGCCATATGGGCCTTTAACAGTACCCAGAAATCAGATAAAGGAAAAAACATCTGCTATTCAATTCTTTATTCAATATTATTTCCAAATAAAAGAATTTATTCTGTCACAATTGTGTCCAAGCCTCCTTATCAGCCCAGGTATAGAAATTGTTAAGATCAAGGACATCCCTAATGAAACCCTAAGAAAATTTGAGGAATAAGCCTAGAACTATTGAGAAGAAAACAAGTAAAGAAAATAATTTTTGCTCTATAATATACATAAAAATGGTAGTTAATATATTTTGAAAGTAATTGAAGAAAAAACAGGTTTAATTTTTATAAAGCAGTGAACAAAATAAAATATATAAACTACACTTTAGCTAACAAAAAAATAAAAATACTCCGAATATTTCGCCCCCACGTCCAGGAGCCTTTCTCAGTGGAAAAAAAAGAAAAGAAAATTACGCACCAACAATTTAAGACTTTTTTTGAAGACATTATAAATAAAATGCCACAACAACTAAAACACCAAAAAAAATATATAAACAATAAATAAATACGAAACAAACTCACATTATAAAACAAACACTCCTGCACTGACTGTAACTTTAGACAAACTAAAGTAATTGTATATATTGACACTTTCCTCTGCCACAATTGGTGTATAAATGGGAATATTATAAATAAACACTCCTGCACTGACTGTAACTTTAGACAAACTAAAGTAATTGTATATATTGACACTTTCCTCTGCCACAATTGGTGTATAAATGGGAATATTGTAAAACAAACACTCCTGCACTGACTGTAACTTTCGACAAACTAAAGTAATTGTATATATTGACACTTTCCTCTGCCACAATTGGTGTATAAATGGGAATATTATAAAACAAACACTCCTGCACTGACTGTAACTTTAGACAAACTAAAGTAATTGTATATATTGACACTTTCCTCTGCCACAATTGGTGTATAAATGGGAATATTATAAATAAACACTCCTGCACTGACTGTAACTTTAGACAAACTAAAGTAATTGTATATATTGACACTTTCCTCTGCCACAATTGGTGTATAAATGGGAATATTATAAAACAAACACTCCTGCACTGACTGTAACTTTAGACAAACTTAAGTAATTGTATATATTGACACTTTCCTCTGCCACAATTGGTGTATAAATGGGAATATTATAAAACAAACACTCCTGCACTGACTGTAACTTTAGACAAACTAAAGTAATTGTATATATTGACACTTTCCTCTGCCACAATTGGTGTATAAATGGGAATATTATAAAACAAACACTCCTGCACTGACTGTAACTTTAGACAAACTAAAGTAATTGTATATATTGACACTTTCCTCTGCCACAATCGGTGTATAAATGGGAATATTATAAAACAAACACTCCTGCACTGACTGTAACTTTAGACAAACTTAAGTAATTGTATATATTGACACTTTCCTCTGCCACAATCCGAGTATTGTGGCGGAATATTCAGAGTATTTTTATTTTTTTGTTAGCTAAAGTGTAGTTTATATATTTTATTTTGTTCACTGCTTTTTAAGAATTAAACCCGTTTTTTCTTCAATGAATTTTTCGTAAATGGAAAAGCAGTGTGGTCTAACAAATTATATTTTGAAAGTGAATTCCACTATACTCTACCCCCCCCCCCCCTTAATGTACAGATATATTGCCTGAATTATGTATTTCCCAAGCATTTTCCATGTGCTACTCTCGTTTCAATCTGTGCACTTGTAAATTGAGTCACTACTGAGGGAATTAAGAAATAGGAAAAAAACATAGGTTAAAAGACCTCTTTTTGGGAAACATTACTTTTCTTTGGCATTCCAGAAAAATAGAGATGGGTTTTTGGACTACCCCTATTTTACTGCAGCATGGCACAATGTGAGTGCAGAACCAATCACCTCTCACTAGATGCAGCCAAGAGGGAATACTTTGTCATCATCATATTCAGAACATGGTGTCTGTTTTGACAAGCACTTGAAAAAAAATCATATTTAATATCTGTGATTTATATAATAAATATCAGCAATAAAATTTGCATTTTCAAAATCACAAGAAAATCAGCTTTGTGTTAATATGTGAATAAAACTGAAACACTGAAAGGATCAAAATAGAATTGATGTTTCTAAAAGAGGTCATTCTTGGTAAGTCAATAAAGTAATAATTTCAAGTGTTTTGTCTTGAATAATCTTAACCATATTGATGCATAGCTTAGATTTTTAGCTATTTGTTGATGTATACAGTTCTTCTCAATTCCTATTTGAAAACAAGATGTAAGGGTTTGAGTTTTATATAATTTTGCTCAATTGCACACTGATTGTTTACCCTATAAATGTACAATTCGGGCTATATATTTGAACCTTAGGGGAGGGGGAGAGGGTAAAGTATATTAGAATTGCTTTCAAAATTTTGTAACTACAATTTTTGTATATTATGAAGTAAGGATTGTTTTCTTAACATGTTTCTTTCTCAGCAGCCCTAATTTTAGGCAGTGGTATAATTTTGTCAAAATCCTGATGAGAGGGGGGAAGGGGGTGGGGGCAAAGTTGAAGCTAATTTTCTCAAATCAAGCAAACAAAATAGTGAAAACTGAAAAATGATTCATATAATACCATAAATGTAAACTAAAGAAAACTTACCCCCTTCTGTGGATTCTTGTATTATGTAGGCTTATCTTAGTTTTGGCAAGATTTTAGAAGTGACTAAATGTTAGTGGGGGGGGGTGCAAACTGAGGTCTAGGAGGGTGCTCCATAGCAAATTATGGCCAAGATGCCAAGATATGCCTGATCCTTGAAAGAAACCACCTCTTTCTACAAATTTTCAATCTGGCTATTATTTTCCAGAAGAATAAAAATTGCTGTGAAATCTAACTAAAAATAGGTTACCCTTAGTTCCCATATAAGTTACTGAGTTTTGGAGAAGACATTAATTCGAGAGTTTTGGAGAAAAATGCAAATCCACATGCATTGTAATTTTCAAATGTATATGAGAAAACAAGCTCATGAATCATGAGAATAGCTTACTGTTAAAAATGGACAGCATTGGCTAATTGGTTATTTCTTTATCTGTATACTCATCTAGCCCCCCCTCCCCTAAAAAAAAAAAATCAAAATTTAACAAAACTAGCAATTCAAGTTTGAGACTGGTTGTTCAGTTTCTAAAACTAGTATTTCTAAAGATAGAAACTAATTATAGGACAACAATTCTAAAATTCAGACCATGAGTCTCATGACATTCTGATTTTTTTTTTTGGGGGGGGGGTTGTAAATAACACTAGGTCTGCTCCTTAATACTTTTCTTGTCAGTTCCTTCTGAAAAAAAAACCCAACTATGTGGAAATAAAACAACTCCTAATCCTCTTCAATATAAAATAATTTTGAATAGCATATATTATGAAACAGGAAAAGCAACTTCATCTGGTAAATTTTTTTCTCAAAAGCTAACATGGTAGACCATCATAATGACCACGAGCCATTTATCAATCTTGTCCATGATTAGAGTGTATTTCCCTTCCTTTCACAATGAATGAGCTGAACAATGCAATATATTTCATTAATGCTAAATGCTAAAACTGCAACCGGTAATGATAATAACCACCCACTCTTTGGGGAGCATATTGGACCTTATACTCACAAATTGTGATGACTTTTACTCCCCTCCCTTTTCTCTTGGTCCTGTTGGCATGTCAGACAGCAACACAATTCTGTGGAAAGCAAGAGAGTCCTTACCAAAGCCCAAACTATCCCGTGTCATTGTGCGTCCTTTTACAGATTTGGCCCTGTGTGAATACAGTCAATGGATCAGCACGTATAACTTCCCTGAAGTGCACACTAATGAGCCCTTCGATACTAAGGTATTCAATTTCAATGCCACTTTATACTGTAAATACCTAGAGATCTTTACAACAAAATCATTTGTTCTTAGTGAATATGACAAACCATGGATCTCTCCAGCTATTAAATTATTAATAAAAGAGAGGTTTTGCCTCTACTCTTGTGGTGATATTATCAACGGCAAGAAACTGTGGAATCAAATATTCTCTTTGGTAAAGAAAGCTGAAGCTCAACTACAGTCATGAAACCATGACCTACCAGTTAATTACTTCAAACCCCAAATAGTGGCACAATTCTGAAAAAAGCGGCTGGCCAAGCTTCTAACATCAGTGTAGAAATCAGCAATGATGATGGGTCTATAATCAGTGCTGAAGAAGTGAGCGAATTCTTTACCAAGATCTGCACTACCTATCCACCCATTATGGATGATGGGAAGTCCACCATACTTAAAAAATGTGAGCCTTAGAGCAAATTAATTGTTAGTGAATTCAATATTTACATGGAATTACAGAAGATTAAACCAAATACATCTTCATACCCTGATGAATTACCCGTCAAATTGCTACATGAATATGCAGCTTTCATAGCATTACCTCTGTCCATCATCATAAACGAGTGTGTGACTTCTGACTATTTCCTGCCACATTGGAAATGGGCCTATATTAGAGTTATCCCTAAAAAGCACCCCTAGCACTCGCAACAATCTCCGCTCGATCTCACTTACACCTTGATTGACGAAAGTAATGGAGGCCTTCATACTCAAGTTTTTTTCTGAAACAAATTCATAGGAGTATTGATAAATTCCAGTATGACGGGCTCCCCAAGTTCAGAACTACAATCTATCTAGTACGGATATTTGACTGCATCCTCCAACGGCTCAAAAAAAGGTAGCTGATTTGTCAACTTTTGTGCAGTGGATTTTAGAAAGCCTTTGATCTAATCCACCACCTGACTGCAGGCATGAATCTCCAGGAAATGGGTGCCAAACAACGCACCCTTGGCCTTGTATTTGATTTCTTAACTTACCAAAAACAAAAAGTCTAAACTCCATGAAAACAATTTGGATTCATCATGGTCAGATACTTCTTGCAGGGCCCCACAAGGCACGAAATTAGCTGGAATAATTTTCCTGGCTGTAATTAACTCCCTGCTTAGTTATCACGATGACCATTACAAGTTCGTAGATGATCTGTCCATAGTGCTCTCTTACCTAGTCGAAAACACTATCATAAGAAAGCAGTTTTTAGACCAGTTATTAGATCAGCTAAAGACCAAATGCTCAAGTCGTGACCTTACCATCAATGTAGCAAAGTCGATCATAATTTTCAACCCTCTGAAGCGGAATATAGATATGCCTCTATTCCCTATCCCTATTGTGAACAAAATAAAAATCTTAGGAGCAACTTTTACTAGTGACTGTAGTTTCAGTGACCATATTGATTCAACCATCCACATGGCTAATGCAAGCCTTCAGACACTTCCCAAAATGAGGTATTTTGGGTATGATACCGAAAGTCTTCTCCACACCTACATGTGTTATGTTTACCTGTCGCTTGAGTACACGTGCTGGGTGTGGGGTTCATCTGCTATCGACATGGCGTACCTATTACGTGACATAGAGTGCGTCCAGAAATGACCAACAAGGATTATACTCCAAAACCACGACATACCCTATGATCAAGCCCTCGCGAAACTAAATTTATCTCCACTTGAAGTCTGGCTCGAACACCTGATTCTGCAATTTGGAAAATCCGTCCTGGCCAATATAAGCCACTGATCACTACTGATCATGTCACTACTGACCACTGATCACGACCCAGCCCCTCCCAATAGTCGAACTTGGCTACAAAATAAACTTCTACCCCCTAAAGTATGAACTAATCGTTACAATAACTCATTAGTGCCTTTCTTCACATTAATTTTCAATGCTGAGCTAGGTACTTCAGAAAATGATCCATAATTGACCCCTATGGTTTAAGGAGAAATGAAAGAGTAACTCACTATCAGGTTTCAGGAAGCACTAATCATCCCTGAATGCTTTTGTTTCTATAGCAAAATCTATAATTAGAAGCTTTTCCAAGAAAGAGGCTTTCCAAGAAGCCCCTATAACTATTGTCATTTACCAAATTCGTATTAAAATTAGATATTTAATTGTTCAGATTTTGCTGCTTCCTCCCTAAAAACCTGAATTACCAAAGGTATTTGGTAGGGTGCAGTCCTGAGTTGTCTTTTATTCTCACTTTTCCTCTGAGGGGTGAACCTCCCTCATACAAATATAGAATATGCTGATGACCAAGGGTTATGAACAATGACAAATATATCTGGTATTGCTCAGTCAAAGCTACAAAATAAACTTTTTCTGTTGAAGAAATTCTTTCAAATTATGTTTACTCTACCCAATCCACTATCATACAATTACAGCCCAAGCATAACACCACTCATTGTGTAGTTTTTGTGTGAAGGGCTAATAGCCCAAACCAAAAGAAGAAATGTTTTCCTGATTAAATATTGAAAAAGAAGCTAATAGCTCATACACAGTTGCACAACTGACTAAGAGTTTCCAGCTAATCAACTAAAACAATACTGATAGGCTAGATTGAACTTTTAGAAAATAAGGTGTAAAAATAATGGTTTGGATCAAGTAAACTTATAAATCTATTTTGTCTTTCAATAATGGTGGTAAGAGGATCAGTAGCTCTATGTTTTCCTATATTTACTCTTTGAATTTAGAGCCTAATGCAGGAGATCAAAAAGGTCATGGTATTGCAATACTTATAATAGCAAGAACGAAGACCTCTTTTGTGACCTTTCAGTAGGATGGACCATAAGAAAAGGTACTGCTACATCTAAATTGGATTGAATATGTGATAAAAATGCAAATTAGAAGTCAACTAAATTTAAACTACAGTAAGTGATTATTTATCCTAATCAATTGGACCAAAAGATCAATAAATATTGGTGTTCCTATGGCTTTTGATTTGCAGACTTGATTGATTTAAGCAAATTGATGCACAAGTTAATTGTGTAATTATGATTCATGGATTACATTATTGTTAGTGGAAATGGCAGATGGTAGAATTTGGGCAAAAGATAAACTTTTCCGTAACTCAGTGTTGAATTTCAAAAACTGTTTTTTTATTTATTTAGTTTTTTATTTCTACGGTACAAAAACTATTCAGACAGGTGGTTTCCCATGGTTTGCTTAAAGACTGTGCTTTGGATTATTTTTTTTCAGCTTCTGATGTGTTTGATGCAAGAAAGCTTATCCTCCTGAAATCATATCTAAGGGAAGTTGCACCTGGGTGAGTTAAAACAACACCCAGCACAATATTGTTGCTGAGATTATTGCAGGATTTAAAAGATCTGATGCCAAAGATATAGATGAGCCAAAATACTGGAATTAGCATGTGCAATAAAAAAGGACTTTTAAAATGTTTTCCTTTGGAAATTCAGGATCAGATACTACTGAGAAATGCAATTAATTATGGTCTTTGACTCAGGCATGACCATTTCCATGCTTGAATTTGTTTCCACTGGCAAGGGAGGTAGATCACTCTATTACCAGATGTCCACAATCTCCTGAATTGCCAAAATGCTCCTTCTGTGTTGGGCTTACAAGAACACCTAAGAGAGCCCATGCTCAGCTGCTCCTAAATGTTCCAATTATGGAGAAAATCAAATTTTCTACAGTCTATTGTGCAGAGTATTGAGAGTGTGTTTGTCAAGACAGCGTAATGGCTTCTAAAATTGTTACTTCTGTTGTTGCTTGTTACTATTTTTTTAACTGTATTGTTGTTTTGTCAGCCCTTATTTCTCCGGTTCTCTGGTTCCAGGGGCTTCTGCTAAATAGGTGGGCTCCTTCTTGAGCTTCAAAGTAACCAAATAGATGTGTTTAGTATTTTTAAGAATTCCATTAATCAAAATGCATGCAGATCAAGAATGCGGTGCATTCTAAATGCAATGACAATTTGTTGGTCCTTCAAATTAATTTTCAGGGTCTTTGTTCCTTGGTTGAACAATTGATGCTAATAGTTGGTAATGGACTGCATGATGTTATTGGGCAATGTGATCCCTTTCTGGATATAAGCAATGTCATGTGGTTCTGGACATACCTGTTTATAAGATGGATCATCTAAATTGGCAGGGAATGGCTAGATGTTGTCTTGCTTTATATATATCCAAACTTTCTTTACTTTGTTAGGAATGATATATCAAGAAGGGATATTTGAATCCATATTTGTGGGTTGTGAGGAAAGGACCTTAGGCTATTATTGGTAATATATGCCATTCTCCAAGCAGATATATCCCATCATTTCTTCAGATCTTAGGCAAGCTTTTAGAGACAATACAAACTTGTCTGTATGAGCTTAAAATATTGGCAGTTCTGAACCGTAACTTATTTGTTCTTGCACGTTCAGTGATGGTGGGTTTTCTGTCACCTCACCAACAGTTTGTGTCCTGATATTTGTAAATATGAACCGGGTATCCTTAATGGATAATATCTATTCCTCTCTTAATTTGGCACAGAAGTTTCTCCTAGTAAATGTTCAATTGGACCATTTTTCTTTCTTTTCTGAATTCAGTGCTAAGAAGATAATGAGTCAGATAACCTTCACTTTGAACATGGCTGTTTTTAAAGTTTGGTGAAAATGAGCTAATCCATCTAAGATCCCTTTCAGCAGAGACGCCATGGGTTGTGTTTGATAAAGACATGGAATCTTGCTCATAGTTTTTTTCTTTTTATTAATCTGCCAAAATTTCTATTGTCAATGTGTGTACTATAGTGTAGTTCCAGATGCAAAAGATGTTTTCTCTTAAATTCATGCATGACTCCTGATCTTTGCAGAACTCAGAAAAGAAAACATAACCTTTGGAAATCTCATAAGTCAGTAAAGTTATTGTCAAATCCAGCTTCCGCTTGACTCCAATTCTTCAAAAACTATAGGAGTATTTATAATTCTTTAATCCAGAAGGCTAACGCCCTTATTATTTTCAGGGCTTCTCAATTTACAGAAATAATATTTGGAAAAGATGGTAATTGATTAATTCTATCCTCAAATCTTTGTCTCCACCTTCTTGTATCCCTCCAAGTTCGATGGTTGATGATGCAGTTGTGCAATTCGGACTGAACATTCTAAATCATTTTACTCTTATTTTGCAAATGTTGGAAAAACAACTGCTTCTTCAGTAAGCTCCCTTCTTCCTCATCTTCGTGCAATCTGCTGGAGGTTGCAGGCCCTGGAGCCAGTTTCTGAGGTTGATATAAGTAGACTTGTCAATGAATTAAAAGGTTCAGCATCTTCTGGCGTTGATTATATAACCACCAGGGTAGTATAATTCATTCTTCCTTTAATTATCTCTCCCTGATAAGACTCTAAAATTTGTATTTTAAGAACAGAATTTTTCTCAGTTCATCAAAACAAGCTTGAATGACTGTATCATATAATGGAAAACATCTGTGTAATCCAGCTATTTGTTGACCAATATCTTTAGTGTCTGTATTTTGCAAAAATTTTAAAAGGCTATGCTTTCCTGTCTACTTTACTCTTTAGACGTGAAGAATTTTTTTTGGAGGCTTTCAATTTGGCTTCCAAGCAAAGCACTAAACTGAGCATGCTTTTGTTGTTCTTTGAAATTTCCTACATTTCACTCTTGATCTGGTTCCTGTCACTATGTTTTTGGATGTCTAGAAAGCTCAGTACGCTGAGTGGTCGTTGTGTTTGATTCTTGGGTATTCTTCTTGATGAGAACAATTCCTTCAGGGACCAGGTTAGGAAAATTAAAATGAAAATATTAAGGAAATTCGAAATGCTTAAAAACGTTTTTCCTCTTATGGTTCTAAAACATTTCTTTCATATTGTTATTCAGTCTTAAGTTGTCGATGTAATTATTATTTATTATTATTTAATGCTCATGTGTGATTGATGTTTTTGGATTGGGTTTTGTTTGTTGGGCAGGAGTCTTTGCTCTGGTTTGGTTTTTGTCAATTAATCAGTTGGCTGTTGATTGGCATTTTACTTATTAGTAAATTGATTTTTGTTTTTCTCCTCTTTTGCTTTTGTCTTGTGTCTGTTTTTATTCTTTTCTTGCATTCCTGGTCATAGAGTCATATTGTGTAGGGGAGGGGGTATTTGATGCTTGATGGTTTTTTTTTTGAAATAACTTATACACTATAAAGCCATGCAAGTAAAAACGGTTAAGGGACAATCTACAGCTAATAATGAGTCCATATCTACAGTGAAAATTTTTGAAAAATTGCTCTCGGTTGGCTCTCTGGAAAATGGTGAACAAGAGCTCACCGAGTCGATTAATAAATGTTATCTCAATGTGCAAAATCAGTCGATTAATAAATCTTATCTCAATGTGCAAAATCAGTCGATTAATAAATGTTATCTCAATGTGCAAAATCAGTCGATTAATAAATCTTATCTCAATGTGCAAAATAACAAATACACAATAAAGGCATGAAGTAAAAACGGTTAAGCGACAATTTACAGCTAATAAAGAGTCCATAACTACAGTGGAAAATGCTGGAAAATGGCTCTCGGTTGGCTCTCTTGGAAATGGTGAACAAGAGCCCACCGAGTCGATTAATAAATGTTATCTCAATGTGCAAAATCAGTCGATTAATAAATGTTATCTCAATGTGCAAAATCAGTCGATTAATAAATGTTATCTCAATATGCAAAATCAGTCGATTAATAAATCTTATCTGAATGTGCAAAATAACAAATACACAGTAAAGGCATGAAGTAAAAACGGTTAAGCGACAATTTACAGCTAATAAAGAGTCCATAACTACAGTGGAAAATACTGGAAAATGGCTCTTGGTTGGCTCTCTTGGAAATGGTGAACAAGAGCCCACCGAGTCGATTAATAAATGTTATCTCAATGTGCAAAATCAGTCGATTAATAAATGTTATCTCAATGTGCAAAATCAGTCGATTAATAAATGTTATCTCAATATGCAAAATCAGTCGATTAATAAATCTTATCTGAATGTGCAAAATAACAAATACACAGTAAAGGCATGAAGTAAAAACGGTTAAGCGACATTTTACAGCTAATAAAGAGCCCATAACTACAGTGGAAAATACTGGAAAATGGCTCTTGGTTGGCTCTCTTGGAAATGGTGAACAAGAGCCCACCGAGTCGATTAATAAATGTTATCTCAATGTGCAAAATCAGTCGATTAATAAATGTTATCTCAATGTGCAAAATCAGTCGATTAATAAATGTTATCTCAATATGCAAAATCAGTCGATTAATAAATCTTATCTGAATGTGCAAAATAACAAATACACAGTAAAGGCATGAAGTAAAAACGGTTAAGCGACAATTTACAGCTAATAAAGAGTCCAAAACTACAGTGAAAAATGCTGGAAAATGCCTCTCGGTTGGCTCTCTTGGAAATGGTGAACAAGAGCCCACCGAGTCGATTAATAAATGTTATCTCAATGTGCAAAATCAGTCGATTAATAAATGTTATCTCAATGTGCAAAATCAGTCGATTAATAAATGTTATCTCAATATGCAAAATCAGTCGATTAATAAATCTTATCTGAATGTGCAAAATAACAAATACACAGTAAAGGCATGAAGTAAAAACGGTTAAGCGACAATTTACAGCTAATAAAGAGTCCATAACTACAGTGGAAAATACTGGAAAATGGCTCTTGGTTGGCTCTCTTGGAAATGGTGAACAAGAGCCCACCGAGTCGATTAATAAATGTTATCTCAATGTGCAAAATCAGTCGATTAATAAATGTTATCTCAATGTGCAAAATCAGTCGATTAATAAATGTTATCTCAATATGCAAAATCAGTCGATTAATAAATCTTATCTGAATGTGCAAAATAACAAATACACAGTAAAGGCATGAAGTAAAAACGGTTAAGCGACATTTTACAGCTAATAAAGAGCCCATAACTACAGTGGAAAATACTGGAAAATGGCTCTTGGTTGGCTCTCTTGGAAATGGTGAACAAGAGCCCACCGAGTCGATTAATAAATGTTATCTCAATGTGCAAAATCAGTCGATTAATAAATGTTATCTCAATGTGCAAAATCAGTCGATTAATAAATGTTATCTCAATGTGCAAAATCAGTCGATTAATAAATCTGATCTCAATGCGCAAAATAACAAATACACAATAAAGGCATGAAGTAAAAACGGTTAAGCGAGAATTTACAGCTAATAAAGAGCCCATAACTACAGTGGAAAATACTGGAAAATGGCTCTTGGTTGGCTCTCTTGGAAATGGTGAACAAGAGCCCACCGAGTCGATTAATAAATGTTATCTCAATGTGCAAAATCAGTCGATTAATAAATGTTATCTCAATGTGCAAAATCAGTCGATTAATAAATGTTATCTCAATATGCAAAATCAGTCGATTAATAAATCTTATCTGAATGTGCAAAATAACAAATACACAGTAAAGGCATGAAGTAAAAACGGTTAAGCGACATTTTACAGCTAATAAAGAGCCCATAACTACAGTGGAAAATACTGGAAAATGGCTCTTGGTTGGCTCTCTTGGAAATGGTGAACAAGAGCCCACCGAGTCGATTAATAAATGTTATCTCAATGTGCAAAATCAGTCGATTAATAAATGTTATCTCAATGTGCAAAATCAGTCGATTAATAAATGTTATCTCAATATGCAAAATCAGTCGATTAATAAATCTTATCTGAATGTGCAAAATAACAAATACACAGTAAAGGCATGAAGTAAAAACGGTTAAGCGACATTTTACAGCTAATAAAGAGCCCATAACTACAGTGGAAAATACTGGAAAATGGCTCTTGGTTGGCTCTCTTGGAAATGGTGAACAAGAGCCCACCGAGTCGATTAATAAATGTTATCTCAATGTGCAAAATCAGTCGATTAATAAATGTTATCTCAATGTGCAAAATCAGTCGATTAATAAATGTTATCTCAATATGCAAAATCAGTCGATTAATAAATCTTATCTCAATGTGCAAAATAACAAATACACAGTAAAGGCATGAAGTAAAAACGGTTAAGCGACATTTTACAGCTAATAAAGAGCCCATAACTACAGTGGAAAATACTGGAAAATGGCTCTTGGTTGGCTCTCTTGGAAATGGTGAACAAGAGCCCGCCGAGTCGATTAATAAATGTTATCTCAATGTGCAAAATAAGTGGATTAATAAATGTTATCTCAATGTGCAAAATCAGTCGATTAATAAATGTTATCTCAATATGCAAAATCAGTCGATTAATAAATCTTATCTCAATGTGCAAAATAACAAATACACAATAAAGACATGAAGTAAAAAGGATTCAGCGACAATTTACAGCTAATAAAGAGTCCATAACTACAGTGGAAAATACTGGAAAATGGCTCTTGGTTGGCTCTCTTGGAAATGGTGAACAAGAGCCCACCGAGTCGATTAATAAATGTTATCTCAATGTGCAAAATCAGTCGATTAATAAATGTTATCTCAATGTGCAAAATCAGTCGATTAATAAATGTTATCTCAATATGCAAAATCAGTCGATTAATAAATCTTATCTGAATGTGCAAAATAACAAATACACAGTAAAGGCATGAAGTAAAAACGGTTAAGCGACATTTTACAGCTAATAAAGAGCCCATAACTACAGTGGAAAATACTGGAAAATGGCTCTTGGTTGGCTCTCTTGGAAATGGTGAACAAGAGCCCACCGAGTCGATTAATAAATGTTATCTCAATGTGCAAAATCAGTCGATTAATAAATGTTATCTCAGTGTGCAAAATCAGTCGATTAATAAATGTTATCTCAATATGCAAAATCAGTCGATTAATAAATCTTATCTGAATGTGCAAAATAACAAATACACAGTAAAGGCATGAAGTAAAAACGGTTAAGCGACATTTTACAGCTAATAAAGAGCCCATAACTACAGTGGAAAATACTGGAAAATGGCTCTTGGTTGGCTCTCTTGGAAATGGTGAACAAGAGCCCGCCGAGTCGATTAATAAATGTTATCTCAATGTGCAAAATAAGTGGATTAATAAATGTTATCTCAATGTGCAAAATCAGTCGATTAATAAATGTTATCTCAATATGCAAAATCAGTCGATTAATAAATCTTATCTCAATGTGCAAAATAACAAATACACAATAAAGACATGAAGTAAAAAGGATTCAGCGACAATTTACAGCTAATAAAGAGTCCATTACTACAGTGGAAAATGCTGGAAAATGGCGCTTGGTTGGCTCTCTTGGAAATGGTGAACAAGAGCCCACCAAGTCAATTAATAAAGGCTATCTCAATGTGCAAAATAAGTGGATTAATAAATCTTATCTCAATGTGCAAAATAACAAAGTCACAATAAAGACATGAAGTAAAAACAGTTAAGCAACAATTTACAGCTAATAAAGAGTCCATAACTACAGTGGAAAATACTGGAAAATGGCTCTTGGTTGGCTCTCTTGGAAATGGTGAACAAGAGCCCGCCGAGTCGATTAATAAATGTTATCTCAATGTGCAAAATAAGTGGATTAATAAATGTTATCTCAATGTGCAAAATCAGTCGATTAATAAATGTTATCTCAATATGCAAAATCAGTCGATTAATAAATCTTATCTCAATGTGCAAAATAACAAATACACAATAAAGACATGAAGTAAAAAGGATTCAGCGACAATTTACAGCTAATAAAGAGTCCATTACTACAGTGGAAAATGCTGGAAAATGGCGCTTGGTTGGCTCTCTTGGAAATGGTGAACAAGAGCCCACCAAGTCAATTAATAAAGGCTATCTCAATGTGCAAAATAAGTGGATTAATAAATCTTATCTCAATGTGCAAAATAACAAAGTCACAATAAAGACATGAAGTAAAAACAGTTAAGCAACAATTTACAGCTAATAAAGAGTCCATAACTACAGTGGAAAATGCTGGAAAATGGCTCTTGGTTGGCTCTCTTGGAAATGGTGAACAAGAGCCCACCGAGTCGATTAATAAATGTTATCTCAATGTGCAAAATCAGTCGATTAATAAATGTTATCTCAATGTGCAAAATCAGTCGATTAATAAATGTTATCTCAATATGCAAAATCAGTCGATTAATAAATCTTATCTGAATGTGCAAAATAACAAATACACAATAAAGGCATGAAGTAAAAAGGATTCAGCGACAATTTACAGCTAATAAAGAGTCCATAACTACAGTGGAAAATGCTGGAAAATGGCCCTTGGTTGGCTCTCTTGGAAATGGTGAACAAGAGCCCACCAAGTCGATTAATAAAGGCTATCTCAATGTGCAAAATAAGTGGATTAATAAATCTTATCTCAATGTGCAAAATAACAAATTCACAATAAAGACATGAAGTAAAAACAGTTAAGCAACAATTTACAGCTAATAAAGAGTCCATAACTACAGTGGAAAATGCTGGAAAATGGCTCTTGGTTGGCTCTCTTGGAAATGGTGAACAAGGGCCCACCGAGTCAATTAATAAATGTTATCTCAATGTGCAAAATAACAAATACACAATAAAGGCATGAAGTAAAAACGGTTAAGCGAGAATTTACAGCTAATAAGGAGTCCATAACTACAGTGAAAAATGCTGGAAAATGGCTCTCGGTTGGCTATCTTGGAAATAGTGAACAAGAGCCTACCGAGTCAATTACTACTACTACTACTACTAATAACTCACTGCAGCACCAAGCCGCCTGAGGCCAACACAGCTACGCACGCTCTTCCTCCAACCTAATCTATTTAAAGCCTCCCTCTTTACACCCTCCCAGGAAGTTCCCATTTCCTTTAAATCTTTATTTATGACATCCTCCCAACCCAGACAAGGACGACCTGCTTTCCGTGTAGCCCCAGACGGTTGGCCAAAAAGGACAATCTTTGGTAATCTGTCATCCTTCATCCGTAGAACGTGGCCTAGCCATCTCAACCTTTCTTTCATTATAGCCCAAGAAAGCGGGATTGAACCACATTTTTCGTACAATCTACTGTTTGAAATACGGTCAGTCAGTCGGGTACCCAGAACAATCCGTAGGCAATTTCTCTGGAAAACATCTAGTAAATTTTCATCTGCTTTTCGGAGTGCCCATGCTTCAGAGCCATATTTGACCACTGTCATCACCGTAGCTTCCAATATTCTAATCTTGGTTTGTAGGCTTATCTTTCTATTCTTCCAAACTTTTTTTAACTGTGAAAAAACACCCTGAGCTTTAGCTATTCTACTTTTAACATCTTCACTGCTCCCACCATCTTTACTAATAATACTACCAAGGTAACTGAAGCTCCCAACCTGATCAATCTTTTCTTTACCTAATGTCACCTGTTCATCTTCACTTATTCTTAGCCTTAGTGACTTAGTCTTCTTAACATTAATTTTCAAGCCTATTTTAGCACCCTGAACTCGTAAAACCTCTAAAAATTCATTCATTTTGCTCACACTTTCATTTAATTTACTTAAATAATCAGCATAATCTAAGTCCAGGAGCGTTCTTCCTCCCCATTTGATTCCACGGTCTCCAATTGCCTTTCCTGTGCTCCTTCAGACGAAGTCCATCAAAATGATCCATATAAAGGGGGATAGAACACAACCCTGCTTAACTCCTGATTCAATACAAAACCAGTTGCTAACCTCATTTCCTACCTTAACCGCAGCAGTATTATTCTCGTACATAGCGCAAATCACTTTAATGTATTTTTCTGGTATGCCATATAACGATAAGACCTTTGTTAACGCTGTTCTATCAACAGAATCGAAAGCTTGCTCATAGTCGATAAAACTAAGGGCCAAAGGTGTTTGACAACGAAGGGACTTCTCAATTATTAACCTAAGAGTGAAAACATGGTCGACACATCCTCTACCTTTTCTTAAACCGCATTGTTCTTCCCTTAAAACTTTGTCTACAGCATGTCTTAGTCTAAAAAGTATCATGTTACTCAGTAATTTGCTACCTACAGAGACCAGACTAATGCCTCGATAATTACGACACTCACTCTTGTCACCTTTCTTATACAGTGGTATAATTAAGGTTTTCCTAAAATCATTGGGTACTTCCCCTTTTTCAAAAATCATATTCATAATCTTCAGTAGCTTATTCCTAACCTCAGAGCCACCATATTTAAGGAACTCATTAACCATACTATCAGCACCTGGGGCCTTATTATTTTTTAATCCTTCTAGTACTGTCGCTAATTCTTCCTCACTAAACAAATCTTCTTTCACGTCCAAGGTATCACAAACATTTTCATCTATATCTTTTCCTGCAACTGTATCTCGGTTTAGCACATTCCCAAAATGTTCCACGCATCTTTCTTTTACTTTTTCCTTATCACTAATTGTGGCCCCATTTCTATCTTTAACTGGGACTAGTCCGGATTGGCTACTCCCTTTCAATTTATTAACATGCCAGTATAATATATTACTATTATGCCGTCTAGCCGCATCTTCCAGATCCTCAGCAATTTTATCCATCACCTCCAGTTCACATCTCCTCAGTTCATGTTTTAATGTTTTCTCCACTTTCTTTACATTCCTTTTGTTTTCATACGACCTATCACTCAGATATCCTTATACAAACCCCTTCTACTCTCTATTAAACCTAAAGCTTTTTCACTAATATTCCTAGTTGCTGTCTTAGCACTCTTCCCAAGGACACCATCAGCAACTTCACAAATTGTTTTTCCGAAATTATTCCATGACTCATCCACATTGTCAAATTTTAAACCCTCAAGTTTAGTACTCAACTGTTCCTGGAATTGTTTTCTCAAATTTTCATCCTGAAGTCTACCAAAATCATAACTTTCCGGGAGGGAGTTACCCTTCCGAAATTTCAGCTTTAAATTAACCTTAGACACTACTAGATGGTGATCTTTACTTTTAACATCAATAACGGCACTCCTATACACCCTAGTATCTTGTATTGATCCTGCTAGTCTTCTGTTTACAATAACATAATCAATAAGGTTTGCTGTCTTACCATCACGTGAATACCATGTCAACTTATAGGCCATTTTGTGACCAAACACCGTATTGGTTATAACTAGGTTGTTATACCTACAAAATTGCAAAAGCCTATAGCCATTACTGTTTTCTTTTCCTACACCAAATTTAACTAGGCTAGGATACCATCTATCCCTATTTCTACCAACCTGGGCATTAAAATCTCCTAGCAAAAACACCATATTTCTACCTGGTACCCTGTCTATTTGCTCCTGTAACTCTAAGTAAAATTCATCTGAGTCACTAGTATTTCCATCAGTTGGTTCAATGGGGGTATATACTACTATAACTGATACCCTAAACTTTTTAGTCATAAAATGAGCAATAAGTATTCTATTATTAATACCTTCCCAGCCTAAACAAGACTTAGCAGCTTCCTTATTCATCATGAGCCCTACTCCCTGTCTATGTACCCCATCCTTCCTGCCTGAGTAAACAAATTCTATGTCACCTAATTTCATGCTTCCTACCCCTGGGATATGAGTTTCTGAAACTCCTAATAAATCCAGTTCAAACCGTCTGAATTCGTCAGTTAAAATGTCGATGCGATAGTCATTTTTTAACGTCGTAACATTCCAGGTTCCAATTTTCATGTTCTTTAAATCTTTGAAATTATTTTGGCCTCTATCCCGGATACCAGCGCAGGATGGGGACCAACATATCTTCTCAAGTCTACACCGAAGCGCTTAAGCCGGCTCAGAACCGGACAGCAAGAAGTCCCTGGGACCTCCAGTAAGTTGGAGGCTTTGTGCAATCCTGGGCCCATCTTGGTCACAACATGGTTTTCAGCACTTGGCGATGCTCTTCTATCAACAAGAGTCGAAATCCTGCACAGACAGTCCCAAGCCTATTACCTCCGACTCATTATATATTCATGCCTACAAATATTATGCTACTACTAGTAGCAAAAAAAAGAAAGAGGTTTTTCAGCCCGAAAACGCCCATCAAAACAAATCAAGCCCAGAAAATTATCCAATAATCAGAATCCCGTACGAGTGCTGTGTTGTTTACTAGGCTATAATTTCCTCGAGGGGCGCCACTCCTCAAGTGGGAAAAATTGACCGCAAGTTTCCCAGTCTTGCAGGTACCCCGAAAGGGTCGAGGCAGCCCTTTACAGAGGCCGTTGTCCATAAATCTTGATCTTACGCCCTGTCGCAGTTGTCCTCCTATAGAGGATCCTCCCACGATGGGGTTCTGCTTCACCTTGCAATTTAACCCATTACTGGGAGAAGGTTTGTAACTCATCTGACGTGTGAACACGGCAGTTGGCCCTGCTGAGTGTACATTTGAGGGGCCTTCTTCCTCCTCCACCTGTAATTATGACTCCCAGGGGACGGTTGCCCAGTTTCTATTATGGGCCCCACTGGGACAAGGTCCTACTTGGTCTAAGCCTCCTATGGAGCTAGTCTACCTATCTGTAGGTAGAGTACCGAGTCAATTAATAAATGTTATCTCAATGTGCGAAATAAGTCGATTAAAAAATCTTATCTCAATGTGCAAATTAACAAATACATAATAAAGGCATGCAAGTAAAAACGGTTAAGCGACAATTTACAGCTAATAAGGAGTCAATAACTACGATGGAAAATGGCTCTTGGTTGGCTCTCTGGTAAATGGGGAACAAGAGCCAACCGAGTCGATTTGAGATTTAATGCAAATAGAAAGCCCAAATAAAATAGTCATAGAATAGTCATATGTTATGGACATGTTAGGTATGTGTCTTTGGAGGATGCTAGTTTTATATATTAATTGGAAATAAAAGATGAGGAAATCAACGAATCTATCAGTTTTTCATTCTGGCAATTAAAGTGTGACAATCACTAGCACCCAATTGTGAGCAAATTATTGGCTGACAAACTAGGGAGAGGATGTAGATGGCGTAAATTTTTAGAGGATGAAAGGCTTTGCTTAGTTTTTCATAAAGAACTTCTCTCTAAAGCTTTCTTTTGAAGTTTTTTAAGGTACCTTATGTGGTAATTTTGACGAAAAAGTACCGAAATTAGCCGTTTTCTTTTTCACTCGAAAGTCCAAATGTTAATCCCCCTAGTGTGTGTCTATTCTTGGAAAAGAAAATACTGCTGATCAAAAGCAGTAAAAGGCTGTAGAGAACATAAAACAAACGCAAGTGCTTCACTCTCATTAAACAAAAGACCAATTTTATGATATTTAGTTGACAGCCAAGAAAATTTTCTTCAACTCAGGAAAAGAATCTGCTACCATTCGGGATATCAGCTTTATCCCTTTGATATTTTATGAAAAGTAGAATAAATTAAATCCATTCAAAGTTGTTATTCTATTTCAGGTTGCTCTTCAATTTCCAGATGACTTACTAGTTGATGCGCCTGATGTGGCATTGCAAATTGAGAAAACAGTTATAGACATAGATGTCTTTATACTTGGAGATACTTCCTATGGAAGGTAGATTTGCTTATTGTGAAAAAAAAAACAGGTCAATTCTTATATTTATTTGTACATTCATCATGAAGCAAATTACTAGAGTTTACAAACACAAAACAAATATGAACTAAAGTTTTAAACTAAAAAGAAACAACAAGATAAGACAACAGCAAACAAGTATATGACTAAAAAGGAAAACAGCAAGATAAGACAACAGCAAACAAGTATAACACTAAAAAGAAACATCAAGATAAGAAAACAGCAAACAAGTATAACACTAAACAGAAACAGCAATTTAAGACAACAGCAAACAAGAATAACACTAAAAAGGAACAGGAATTTTAGACAACAGCAAACAAGTATAACACTAAAAAGAAACAGCAATTTAAGACAACAGCAAACAAGTATAACACTAAAAAGAAACATCAAGATAAGACAACAGCAAACATGTATAACAGTAAAAAGAAAAAGCAAGATAAGACAACAGCAAACAAGTATAACACTAAAAAGAAACAGCAAGATAAGACAACAGCAAACATGTATAACAGTAAAAAGAAACATCAAGATAAGACAACAGCAAACATGTATAACAGTAAAAAGAAACAGCAATTTCAAACAACAGCAAATATGTATAACAGTAAAAAGAAAAAGCAAGATAAGACAACAGCAAACATGTATAACAGTAAAAAGAAAAAGCAAGATAAGACAACAGCAAACAAGTATAACACTAAAAAGAAACAGCAAGATAAGATAACAGCAAAAAGTATAACACTAAACAGAAACAGCAATTTAAGACAACAGCGAACAAGTATAGCACTAAAAAGAAACAGCAATTTAAGACAACAGCAAACAAGTATAACACTAAAAAAACAGCAATTTAAGACAACAGCAAACAAGTATAACACTAAAAAGAAACAGGAATTTTAGACAACAGCAAACAAGTATAACACTAAAAAGAAACAGCAATTTAAGACAACAGCAAACAAGTATAACACTAAAAAGAAACATCAAGATAAGACAACAGCAAACATGTATAACAGTAAAAAGAAAAAGCAAGATAAGACAACAGCAAACAAGTATAACACTAAAAAGAAACATCAAGATAAGACAACAGCAAACATGTATAACAGTAAAAAGAAACATCAAGATAAGACAGCAGCAAACATGTATAACAGTAAAAAGAAACAGCAATTTAAAACAACAGCAAACATGTATAACAGTAAAAAGAAAAAGCAAGATAAGACAATAGCAAACATGTATAACAGTAAAAAGAAAAAGCAAGATAAGACAACAGCAAACAAGTATAACACTAAAAAGAAACAGCAAGATAAGACAACAGCAAAAAGTATAACACTAAACAGAAACAGCAATTTAAGACAACAGCGAACAAGTATAGCACTAAAAAGAAACAGCAATTTAAGACAACAGCAAACAAGTATAACACTAAAAAGAAACAGCAATTTAAGACAACAGCAAACAAGTATAACACTAAAAAGAAACATCAAGATAAGACAACAGCAAACATGTATAACAGTAAAAAGAAAAAGCAAGATAAGACAACAGCAAACAAGTATAACACTAAAAAGAAACATCAAGATAAGACAACAGCAAACAAGTATAACACTAAACAGAAACAGCAATTTAAGACAACAGCAAACAAGTATAACACTAAAAAGAAACATCAAGATAAGACAACAGCAAACATGTATAACAGTAAAAAGAAAAAGTAAGATAAGACAACAGCAAACAAGTATAACACTAAAAAGAAACAGCAAGATAAGACAACAGCAAACATGTATAACAGTAAAAAGAAACATCAAGATAAGACAAGAGCAAACATGTATAACAGTAAAAATAAACAGCAATTTAAAACAACAGCAAACATGTATAACAGTAAAAAGAAAAAGCAAGATAAGACAACAGCAAACAAGTATAACACTAAAAAGAAACAGCAAGATAAGACAACAGCAAACAAGTATAACACTAAAAAGAAACATCAAGATAAGACAACAGCAAACAAGTATAACACTAAACAGAAACAGCAATTTAAGACAACAGCGAACAAGTATAACACTAAAAAGAAACAGCAATTTAAGACAACAGCAAACAAGTATAACACAAAAAAACAGCAATTTAAGACAACAGCAAACAAGTATAACACTAAAAAGAAATATCAAGATAAGACAACAGCAAACATGTATAACAGTAAAAAGAAAAAGCAAGATAAGACAACAGCAAACAAGTATAACACTAAAAATAAACAGCAAGATAAGACAACAGCAAACAAGTATAACACTAAAGAGGAACATCAAGATAAGACAACAGCAAACAAGTATAACACTAAACAGAAACAGCAATTTAAGACAACAGCAAACAAATATAACACTAAAAAGAAACAGTAATTTAAGACAACAGCAAACAAGTATAACACTAAAAAGAAACATCAAGATAATACAACAGCAAACATGTATAACAGTAAAAAGAAAAAGCAAGATAAGACAACAGCAAACAAGTATAACACTAAAAAGAAACATCAAGATAAGACAACAGCAAACATGTATAACAGTAAAAAGAAAAAGCAAGATAAGACAACAGCAAACAAGTATAACACTAAAAAGAAACAGCAATTTAAGACAACAGCAAACAAGTATAACACTAAAAAGAAACATCAAGATAAGACAACAGCAAACATGTATAACAGTAAAAAGAAAAAGCAAGATAAGACAACAGCAAACAAGTATAACACTAAAAAGAAACAGCAATTTAAGACAACAGCAAACAAGTATAACACTAAAAAGAAACATCAGGATAACACAACAGTAAACATGTATAACAGTAAAAAGAAAAAGCAAGATAAGACAACAGCAAACAAGTATAACAGTAAAAAGAAAAAGCAAGATAAGACAACAGCAAAGAAATATAATACTAAACAGAAGCAGCAAGATAAGACAACAGCAAACAACTATAAAACTAAAAAGAAATAACAAGGTAAGACAACACCAAACAAATATAACACTAAAAAGAAACAGCAAGACAAGACAAAAGGTGAAAAATCGATGATAACAACTCAAATAAGAAGTTTAAAATGAACAATCCATATTTTAAATACACTAGAAAACAATTTAACACATTTATTCATTAGAGTAACACAGTCCTATAAAACGTTAAATTTGTCTAAATAAAATTGAATGTCTACTGGACATTGCTACAATGAAATAACTCCTAATTTTTTTTTCAAAAGCAAGGACATTCATGCCCTGTATTCATTGCGGTTTTTTTTTGTAAAAGAAACAGTGTTAAGTTATTCAAGGTCCTTCCACCAACATACCACTGGTAGAGCTTCTTTTTGTCTTCAGTAGATTATATGCAGTAGAGAATTTCTGCATCTATCAGCAGATAAGGACCATATGTCATTAGCATGAGCTTATCTACTCATAGTTAATGTAGTTAAAGCAATGTGGTTAATGTAGTTCTTGCGTCGTGTAATTTTATCCATATGATGCTCTAAACTAATAGAAAACAAATGCTAGAAAAAAAATTGATGTCAGTTTTGGACTTGAACCCCGAGCTTTTGGTAACTAGCCAAACTTTTATCCCGCCTTTACCTGCAGATTAGCCATCCCCCTGGGAACTAACAGCTGGGCCAGCTGTTAAATTATATTTGTAAAAGAAGAAAAAAGTAATTTCCCTTGTAAAAAAAAAATCTTGTTTTAAGCTGGGGCCAGATATACCATTTAACTGTATCTTATATTTACTAGTTACGATTTACTATTTAATGAATAATTGGAAAACTAGTAATTGAATAATTATTTTAAATAATTGATTAAGAAAGTAATTTTAAAGAGAAAATTTATATGCTTCAAATTCTCTTATTTTTTCATCAAGATTCATCTAGCTCAATAATCTTTTAATTTTTGCATAGTATGTATTGTAAAAAGCATATTGTTTTCCTATGGTAAATGATTCTATTGGCTTATTAGTTCTTCTGGAATTCTAACAAACTGATTAGTGCTTAAGATGATGCAGATGCATGTATATGGGGGGGGGGGGCATTAAATAGACACAAACCAGCATTACCCATGTGAGATATATTTTGTAATTGTAAAAAAAAAGGTTGATTATATGTGTAACAAAACTTCAATCACTACGTTGAGTGAAAGCAAGAATTTCTAGCACTCTATTCATTTAAGCATTAATTTGTGATTATTATTAACTAAGTAACTTAGTATTGTTGCAAATAATGTTGCTACTGAGACTGCTAATCTTGCAGGCCCACTAAGGCCACTGCTGGTCAGCTGCAAGCTTGGCAAATAGACTAGTAGGATATATAAATTCATGAATTATGTTAAAATATAAACGTGTTAGAATAGATCTAGGGACTTTACTGATGATTGACGACATAGATCCCCCAGTTAGGTTGATTTGACACTGAAGAAAGGCTTAAATATTGTCGCACAAGAAGTCATTGAATGTTTGCAAATATGAAATGCTATAAAACTAAGATAGCTCAAAAAGATAGAAGAAAATAGCAAAAAAACGGTCTTAACAGTATCCTGAGTGTGTTACACAGTAGCGGTTTTAGGCCTGATAATATGGGGTGGTGCAAGATACCTTAATAAGAGTGTAAAATAAAATAAAAGGAATTTAGTGTCATATTTTAGAAAAATTGGAGAGCTAGTTGCCCTCCCTGCCCAAGCCTAGAACCGCTACTGAGGTTACATGAGAAAAAAAATACATTAAGGAAAACAAATTTAGAGTAAAAGCTCAGAACAAGCTTAGATAAATTTTATTCCAGAAAGACAGACGTTGAAAATTATCGGTTTTTTTTAAAGCCCGCCCTCACATCTCTAAGCTATAAAAACATTGATCATATTTCGTGCGTTAATTTCTTAATCAGTTCATTTTTGAAAAGCAATATATAAGTAAACGTTTCAACTATTGCATCAGTTAAACTGTTGTTGAACAAGCTGAACAATATTCCCTAGTCTGTTTAAAAAAAAAAGGTGAATTAGGGAAATTAAGTTCAATTTGAAACCTCAGAATAAACTTAGGATAAAATAACCTTAATCTATAAAAAAAGATGAAATTAATGGAAATCGTCCATCTTTTCTTCAAGCCGTGTACTCTTTTCTTAAAATTTCTTAATCAGTATTATTTAATCTTAATCATTATTAATTTCTTAATCATTTCATTTTTGAAAAGCAATATATAAGTAAACGTTTCAACTATTGCATCAGTTAAACTGTTGTTGAACAAGCTGAACAATATTCCCTAGTCTGTTAAAAAAAAAAAGGTGAATTAGGGAAATTAAGTTCAATTTGAAACCTCAGAATAAACTTAGGATAAAATAACCTTAATCTATAAAAAAAGATGAAATTAATGGAAATCGTCCATCTTTTCTTCAAGCCGTGTACTCTTTTACCTAAGAGATAAATACGTATGTTCTTACTTGTCTGATTTTGTAATAAGTTCATAAAAGAACTTTCAGCTATTGTGACAATGAAATTTGTACTGAACACGCCAATATAGATTCCCCAATCCACTAAGAATAAGTAAAAAGAAATTCTTCAAGTTCAGAACCAATACAGGACAATTCAAGTCCTGTCCTGTTTATCTAGGTTATTAATACGATTGGTTTTATTTGGTCAGCTTTTATAACTAGTTTATTTTGAAAAATGACCCAAATAATTGAAATTTGTTTTAGCTGTTGTGTTGATGAAATAGCTGCTGAACATGTCAATGCAGATTCCTTAGTTCATTTTGGTACCTCATGCCTCAGCCCTACCAAACGACTGCCAGTTCTGTATATATTTACTCGGCTTCCTTTTGATGCAGAAGCAGCAGCTGATGCCTTCAGAAAAGCCGTAGAAGCTAAAGATGCCCATGTACTGCTTGTATATGACGTCCGATACCACAGTTATATAGGTAAAGTCAATGAAATAGAAATTTACTTTAGTATTCCCAACAAAATGACAACACCAGCCTAATGTCCACCCCATGAAGTGGGAAACTGTCCACCCCATTGAGTCAAAATTTATCCAATTGGGTAGCAAAAATAGACTATTAAGATAAAAGCAAAAATTTATCCAATTGCAATCAAGCTTCCCAATTAGCAAATCTAAATGATCGTAAATCTATATATATATATATATATATATATATATATATATATATATATATATATATATATATATATATATATATATATATATATATATATATATATATATATATTTATTATTGTGAATGTCCGCAAATTGGCGAGTGTCGACATCCAACGGTGAATGTCCGAAATACCGCTTTTTCTCTTTGGATTTAGTCAGTGTTACCAGACAACTTTTTCAATTTAATGCAAGTTTTGATGATGACAGGTTTAAGTGAATTAAAAATTTAATGAATATTAAATAAATATTATAGTGATAGAGGTACACAAGGAGCTCCAGAAATTCTTCGGGTCTTTTTCCTTTTAGGGCAGGCTACGTGATTCTTGTGCTTTTTCATTTTTGAATATGCCCTATACATGCCATTTATGTTTCCGAACATAACCTTATAAAATTACTTTATTATTTGTTTTATACCTCGAAAAAAAATTCTTGCACTCACAGGGTGCAGGAGTAGTTATTTGAATTTTTATTTTGGTTGGAAGTTCTGTTTTATTGTCTTTTGATTTTAGATTCTTTCTTTTTTCTAAAATTGCTGGGTTTGTAATCTCTCCGTTTTTCAACGCTGAGAACTTCTTGTTCAATACAGACAAATTATTCGTTTGTTTCTTTTTCCTCCTCCTGGTCATATATCCGTTGTTAAATTTTTTTTTTCACGGGTACAATAAGCAATGGGGAATCCTGATTTAAAGATTTTATTACTCATTTATCTTTAATGAAATGCTTATTCATTAGATTTAAATAAAATCTGTTTTGGTGGGGGAACTAAAATCTGTGACTGTAAGTATAAACTTTACTATTAAAATTGGAAATCCGGCTTGAAATTTTCACCATTTATAGTTTTGATGAGATAATATTTTGTTTTATCCTGAGTGTAATAGGTTACAAAAAAACTATTCTGGCAAAGTTCACTAAAAACATTTTTTTTTTCTTTTTCCACATAGTAAATAAGATATTTCTAATTAATTATTAATACCTTACTAAGTTTGCTCTTACCCTTCCAGTGGAATTTACATAGCAATATTTGCTGGGACATCGATGTTTTCAAATATATTCTGCCAATGGTTGACTCCATTTTTGATAATAGGTTCTTTATTTCTTTTTCCGTCTGGGGGGATGCTTAAAATATACAAGACTTGAATTTTTAAGCTACAAAGAGAGTTTGCTATCTTCTATAGATGAGATTCAGGTTTATTATTGCTGAATAAAACTTTTAAAGTTTATTTGGCTTATTTTTATTGAAGATATGTCAGAAATATTTGAAAATAGGAAATTTTCTTGTTTTTTTTTTCTTAGATCATTCTTGAACAAAAAGCTAATATTCGGATTCTGGTTCAAGAATAGATAGATCTAAAAAAATGAGTTCAATGGTCCGAGTATTTTGTCTTTTAGTGCAACTTACACGGTTTTTGCAATTGTATTTGTGTCGCAAAATCACAAGGTTCAAAGGAGCATAAACTTAACTATTTTTTAGGCCAACTTGCACGTTTTTCTCAAAACTCTGCATTATAGATTGAATTGCCAACTTGCAGTTCTTTATTCTTGCTTCAAATTGGTTAAAAACATATATATGTAAGTTCAAAGTTAGCAATAGTAGTATATAAATACTCAGCAAAAACGTTCATTCACTAATTGAAATAAATATAATTTTGTAAATCTTTATTTTTTAAGTCTGTAAAACGAAAACTGTATATGCAATACACAATTCAAACGCTCTTTATTGTTTGCTTAGTGGATTCGACAAGGAAAAAACTGGAGCGAACGATATGCTCCTTGTATGAAAAAAAATCGTTTTTCGACATTCTAAATTCAAGATGCAGCCACTGTCTATGGCTCTAATCTATAGAAATTTTTGAAGTAGAGACAGGGAATTGTCCTTTTTCCTTTCAAAAAAACAAAATCCTCACACTTTTTCTGAACTGTTCCTTTCAAATTGCCTTTTTATTAATTCCTATTTAGTTCCAACACTTCTTTTGTTTCTTGTTATATTTTTTTTTAATTCTTTGACAAATCGTCCAGTAGAAAAGAGGTCTTTTTAACTGATTAAATAAAAAAAAACCAAGTTTTTCAACTCAAAGTAAGGAGCAACTTCAAACTTAAAACGAACAGAAATTATTACGTATATAAGGGAGTTGTCTCCTCCTCAGTACCTCGTTCTTTACGCTAAAGCATCTTTTTAGAACTTTTAAAAAAGCCTAATTAAACCATTCTAATTAAAGGGCCCCAGTGTTTCAGGAGTCATTCTTAAATAATTGGAACAAAGGTCAAATTTGAGCGTAAAGAGCGAGGTATTGAGGAGGAGGAAACCCCCTTCCCCCTCATATACGTAATGATATCTGTTTTTATGGTGCTTCTTACTTTCGATTGAAAAAAAAACTTGTTTTTCTATATTAAATCTATGATCGTTTTTAAACAATGTCGGGAAATACGACTCCCCTCCATGTACAATTTACCCCCCTCCCTCTGAATAACCCCTCCATGGAAAATTCTTCCAACGTAAAAATTTATATTTAAAAATTTTTACTTGAGAAAAATTTTTCCCACGTATAAATTTTTATTTAAAAAAAGTTTTTTACGTAAAATTTTAAATTTTAAAAAAATTTAAAATTTTTAAAATTTTTATTGATTCATAGAAAGGTTTTCTCGCAAATACCCCCGCCTCCTATTAGGAAGTTGCTCCCGCAAAAATTGCCTCTAGAGAATTTATTCCCTGGAAAGCTCTCCTACGGAGGATTCCCCCGTACCCCTTTCCTCCTACGGAAAGATACTTTAGACAATTCCGACCAACCCAGTAAAATTTCCGCCCGGACGATTCCCCTTAACATCTCCACATGTAAAACTGAGTTGGCAATAGAAATTCTAGCAAAGTCTCCCTAGTGTTAAATTTCCCCTGGAAATTTACCCCCTCTCCCGAAAACTTACCTTCCCACGAAAAATGCTCCCCATGGAAAATTTCCCCAGCAGAAAATCCACCCCCACCACCCTAAAAATGTCTCTATACTTCGCAATAAGAAATACTATACATTAACAATGGGAAAATTTCGTGACTTGCAAACATTTTCTGAGGGGCCGTGGGGGTCATGTAATCTCCAAAGCCATAGTCACTGAACTTTTCAACTACGCTGAACAAAACGGCTATCTCAAAATTTTGGTCGGGCAACTGTGAGGAGAAAAGGGCGATGGGAGTGTAGCTGCCCACCAATCTTTTTGGTCGCTTAAAAAGGGCACTAGAACTTTTAATTTCCATTCGAATGAACCCTTTCCCGATATTCTAGGACTATTGGTTGGATGCGATCACCCCTAGGAAAAAAAACAAAACAAAACAAACACGCATCCGTGATCTTTCTTCAGGCAAAAACTACAAAATTCTACATTTTTGCAGATGGCCCTTGAAACCTCTACAGTAGGTTTTTCGGATACGCTGTATCTGATTTCCATTAAGATTTCTTGACTTTAGGGGGGGGGCGTTTCCCCCCTTCAACGAAAATCAGGTATATTTTCTCAGGCTTGAAGCTTTTGATGGGTAGCTCTAAAATTAATTAATCTTATATATTTGGAATCAAAATAATTAGCCGATTCTTTTGATATATCTATTGATGTCATTCCTTTTTTAGAGTTTCGGTTATTATGGAGCCACTTCGTTTCTTACTTACAGTTCATTACCACAAACTGTATGAAAATCTGGATTTCCGTATTGAAAATTCAATGGTCAAATTTGATTTATTTTAGCATTTTAATTTCGATTTACAATCTCATAATCTTGTTTAAATTGTGAGATACAACTGTATTTCAATCCAGGGTTGTCAATCCATTTTGGATTTGACAACCTTTGACAGCACTGTATTTCAATCCAGGGTTGTGGATTTTGGATTGTCAGACGATAGGAAAAATTCAAATGTAATAGACCATTATGTTTCTAGAAGATGCAAATCTTTTTTCTTAGAAACTGTATATTTTGTTTCTTTATTTCTTTTCTTATTTTTTCTTTAATATTTCATGTTAGTTTTCTTGATACGCACCAAGAAAATCTTAGATCTGATTTTCTTTTGTTGAGAGAGAGAGAGAAAGATGGGTTTATTAATATAAATAAACAAAACAAGCAAATGGCCCGAAGCAAGGCCATCTAAACAAGAATGTTAATTGCATGTTCAGCAATACATCCTTTGAATAAGAATCTTTTATTTATTTTAAACAAGGTTTGCCGGCCAAAAAAAATGTATTTTTAACTCTGATCCGAATTTTTTTTTACCCTGACCAGTCATGATCATAACCGTGGTCATAACTTGGGGTATACAGAATACCCTCCCCCTCGAGAACATTATACATGCATGTATGCAAAGGGGGTTCCAGTTGTGATTTTAATGTATCAATCAGTACCAATTGTCTGGATAAAAATTTGCCGTTTACTCGAGTTTCGAGTTAATTTTATCTGCATTGTTCGCACAAGAAATTTTAGTTGACCGAAGGATTACCCGCTCTGTGCCACCAGGTATTCAGCTTGGAGCGCCAGTAGTATCTTCGTGGATGGAAAACTCCCACCCATCCGTAAGTCTTCTCGTCATGCATCATATACTTTCACTATGCGTGGTTTGTGCCACCCAGTGAAGCAACTTTTGAAAGGTGGCCACTCCTTGTAAAGCGAAACAAGCTATTTTATTCGGATATGTCATTAATAAATATTTACTTAACGAAAATATTTTCCGCCAACTTTATTTAGTGCACTTGCCTTACGTCAAGCCACTTCGTGCCACATTTTGTGTGGCACAAACACATCTTGGTGATGCTTGGTATGCACCATTTTGTGTCTGCATTTTTGGTACTGAGTGATCCCTGATATTTAAACAACTTATTTCGCACATTCGACACCGGTTTGTATTATTTTACATATACAATTGAAATTTCAAGTAGTTCCACTTTTTTTTAATCTAGGCTTTAATCTTATTATTTTTCAGCTGAACTAGAATCTCAAATGTGCAAAGAATATTCAAACCTCGTTGTCTCTCAGCTAGACTTTCCTGAATCAAATAGAGAATTGGACTCCTGTGAAGTCCATAAATGTGGACGGAAATTTGTCCTAAAGGCCCCCCTTGAAGAATATCTAGTGTTTTATATAGGAGAGGAAGGACTCACTTTAAACAACTTACTAATTACTTTTAGTAAATGTCAGTTGATTACGTATTCTCCTAAGAGAAAGACTGCTCGTTTAGAAACATTAAATGTAAACAAAGTCCTGATGAGACGATATTATTTAATCGAACGCGCGCGCGACGCGGAAAGGATCGGAATTCTTGTTGGGACGCTTGCGGTGGCTGACTACTTACAAGCAATTAATCATTTGAAGGAATTGATACGAAAAGCTGGCAAAAAATCGTATATATTTGCTGTTGGTCGTGTGAATCCAGCCAAACTTGCAAATTTTCCGGAAATTGACGTTTTTGTTCTAGTTGCTTGTCCTGAGAATTCTATGTTAGATTCAAAGGATTTTTTTAAACCAATCCTGCAGCCGTTTGAGATTGAAGTTGCGTTAAATCAAGCTAGGGAATGGACTGGAGACTATGTGACAGACTTCAGAGAACTTCTGCCAGGTACCTAATTTTTTTTTTATTATTATGTAAAAAAAAAGCTAGAACATTTTAACGAAAAACAATTTTGTTATTTAAAACCGGAAAATAGAACAAAACCTCCACTCAGCCACCTTCTGTCAAAGAATAAAACTAGAAATTAGAAAAAAGGAATTCGCGAAACAAAATATAAAAACTAAACTCGAATTTTATTTTGACTGGCGTATTTTATTCTATTGCGTTTTTTTTTGCATTGAGGGGGGGGGGGGTCAAAGGTTCTTTACTACAAAAGCTGATTTGTTAACTATTATCTTGTTCTTATTGTTAGTATATATGTTTAAACTTGTATTAAATTTTATTCCTTTTTAAGAGAGCTTCTAAACAAAATATATTAATCTTCCTAATAATCAAGGTTGGACTGCGGCCTAGGGATAGTAGTATTCTCTGCCACTATCCAATAGTAAGCATTCTTCTAAGTAACCTTAGGATGAGGCTTCAAAAACCCAGTTAAGGTTTCAAAATTAAGGGTACCATAAAAACAACAATTGGGTATCTGCCTAAGACAGTAGAATTTTTTAAACCTTGTGAATATTTCGGCTCTGTATCTAAGAGCTCTCCTAAGCGTTCTATAAATAAAACAAAACTTACAGTAAAATGCAATATTTAAAACTAAAATTGAAGAATTAAAACAACCCCAGAATCACTACTTCAAAGAAGTTCAACCAATACTGAAAATGGAACCATACGAACGAGGCAGTTCATCGAGGTACAAATTGAGAACATATTTTAATGCTAATCTTACCTTTATAGTAGCTAACCTTAAAGGTCTTTTTGTAACTAGTTCATTGGTATTGGCTAATGTTTTTGTAATATAATTTGCTAAGTCATTTTTAATTAAATTTGCATATATAGCATTGAGTGAATAATCCCCCAAATCCCTATTTATAAAATCATTATTATTTTGCATACGTTTAATTTCGGTTGCCTCACATACAACTTCTTCAATTCCCAAATCATTGCTAATGAAGGGGGTATTTCAAAAAGTATTTCATGGCTGGGGTTTTCAAAAACATGGCTGCTTACAGCAGCATCAAAATAATTATGAATTTTATTTGAATTTAATGCCTTGGTTACATCATTTTTATGCTGTTGCAGGCGTTTTCTAAATTGTGATGTGTTCTATCTACATAGTGATAGCCACATTTGATAAACCCCTATTCGGCGAGTAACTAGGATTTTATCTTTAACAGAGTTTAGGAGATTCATGATTTAAGATAAGCTACTAGTAAAGAATACATACATGTTATTTCTTTTTCAAGCTTATTTAAAATTCTTATTAATTTTTTGAATGTTTACTTAGATTGTATTTAAATGTTTACTAGGAGCTTCACATGATAAAGAATCTTTTGATTATAAGTAAGTGTGTTTTTATCCTACGGCTAATTGTATTATTACTAAAAGGGATGGGATAGCCATTACCAATAAGCACATCTCTGATAAAATTTAATTCTGTTTTGACATAAGACTCAGAGCAAATGTTCAGGACTCGATCCGCGAGAGGAGTTACAACACCTAATTCTACTTGTGGGGAGTGATTAGTTTTAAAATGAAAATATTGTTTTATGTGGGCTTTCTGTGAATAGTAAAATCTAATTTATCACTGCTAACAATATAAACGGTAAAAACATCTAGAAACGGTATTTTATTTGCATTTTCAATTTCTAGAGTAAACTGTGAACTTCTGCTATATGTATAGAAGTGTTGTAGAAAACCCTTAAGTTCATCTTCCCCATAATTCCAGAGTGATATTGCATCATCCATATAACGTACCCAGTAGATATGTTTCAAAAATACGAATCTAAAGCCCAATTTCCAAGGCGTTCTACATAGATTTTCGCCAGTAAACCTGATAGAGGGATACATATGGGAAGACCTTTTATTTAGCTGATAGAAAGTATTACGGAACTAAAAATACATTGAATACTTGTTACAAAGTTTGACCGAAGTCATTAAAACATCACAATCTATTTCTGTTGCTGATTTAATGATAATTTTGTTCAATTTTATTGTCTGTTATTTTTATGATGGAAAGGCAGTGTGGCCTTCGCCGTTATTAAGGGTACCAATGGGCGTGACGACGAAATCTTCAGTTCCTGTCCGTCATGTTGGACCGGGCAAATGGAATGATCTTCCAGGGGAATTGAATTCAAGGGTATGGGAGTGAGGGAGTTTCGTGCCGTGTCAAAATGTTTATGTTTGGATAATTACAGTGGGTTAGGTAAGAAGAAATGGGCAACTTTGGTGTCTAAGGGGGGGGGGGGAGATATTAGAGAAGATATGAGGGTTTTTCGAATGGAGAAAGTTTGAATGTATTTTGATTTATAGGGGCGGGTTCTCAATGTATGAGCCGGTTTATGGGCTCGTTGGTTCATTTTGAGGTTCAGTTTTCTATCTCAGTTTTCTCTTTATTTCTGGTTTTGTGTCTTTTGGAAGCAAGAATTACAATCATTACAAAACGTGATGTTGGTTTAGTTATAGTTAATTTACATGGTCCTATACAATCTTTTGTTTCAAGGAAGAGGCGATCTGTGGTTTACGGTCCATTCCGGAATTAACAAAAACTATTTGAATGCAAAATCCCCTATAGTTTCTACACTTCTTAAATTTGTCTATATTTTAATGTCAGAGGAAGTCAAGTCAATGTGCAAATAAATATACTAAAAAAAAATTGTCGTGGACCACTTTTTTTAACTTTGTGTTACTACTACCATGCTAAAAGTACTTAAGCAAATTTAAATCAAGCTCCTGAGCACATTAAGCAAACAGAAAAAGCATTAATTGTTTTTTTACTCTAGATAATTACTGAATTGTCCTCAAATCCAACTATTTCAGTTGCACCAGTGTATTTGCTTAGGGAGCTATCAGTTTACCCTCCAAGACATTCATATAACCACATATTTTGCCTTTTAGGTGCTGCGAAACACGTTGATTCCACCTCTATCTCTGAACCTTACTCGGATATGTCTCTTGTCACTGGAAAAATGAGAACTATTGGAATAGAAGGAAAATCGCCTGATCACAGTGTGTCACAAAATTTAACCATCCGTGATAATTATGTAGTTTCCACAGGAAGTGCTAGCGACTATTTAATGTCTAGAACGTGGAAAGGACTAGAGCCAATGCTAGGGCAAACCCCTGTAACAAGTGCTAGTCAAGGTCAATCTGGAATTGCTTGGGGATACGAAGGGGAGGGAAATAAGGATACAGCTAGGGGCAAACCTGATGGACAGGAATAAAAGTAACGGAATCTTTTATCTGGTTTTATTGAGGTTTATGATGACATTACTCATGTTTCTGACCTTGCTATTGTTTGAATATATTTTATTTTATTCTTCCATAGTTTTTACTGTGTGCTTATGATCACTTTCTTCTCTCTCTCTTTCTTCCTCTCTCTTTCTTTCTTTCCTTCTCTCTCTCTCTCTCTCTTTCTCTCTCTTTCTGCACCCTCTCTTCTTTCTTTTATGCACTGAATTCCGTTCTATTTTGTTTTCTCTGTCTTTTAGCCTTTCACCAGTGATTACGTTATGCTAATGAGTTAGTTTGTTACATAGGATATTTTCGTGTAATTAATTTGGAGATTAGTAATATGCGACTCAAAGTTCGAACTCAGTTTGAGTTCGAAAGGCCAGGAATGTGAAGGCCCTTAGGACAAAAGGCCCGTCCTAAGGCAAGGAATGTGAAGGCCCTTAGGACGAAAGGCCCGTCCTAAGGCCAGGAATGTGAAGGCCCTTAGGACGAAAGGCCCGTCCTAAGGCCAGGAATGTGATTTCAATGATGAGATTTTGCGAAAGCGTCCCCATTAAAATTCAAACAAGAAGAAGACTTAATCAATTTTAATCTCAAGACTATTCTCATATTTAATAAGCTTGTTATAATTAAGTTTTTTTATTTTGTTGGGTTGAATAGGCAATTACAGCTATTGAATTGCGTTCAATAGTGGCGATTGGAACCTGTCAAGTTAATTATTTGTTTATTGTGCGTCATAACTCTGGAAGCTGCAATTCGTTCGTTTCTAGACAAAATTTTTAGTAAATTTATCTATCAGAATAAATTAAAATATTTCCTGTCAGGCCTTTCTTAGGAGGTGGTATGAAGCTGCAACATTTTTTAACTCTAATGATGTTTTTTTTTTATTTCAACTTTTTTCGTTAGGCCACTAGACTTAGACAATTTCTTCCAATTCTCAACTTTTTTTGCCCAGGTGGCGTTAAATAGAGCATAATCATTGCGCTAATTTAAAAATTAATTGCAATTAATTACAATGAGCTATATTGAACGTGGGGTAATAGACGTATTTAAGAATTAAGCAAATAGTTGAGACCTTTAAAGGTAAATACTCACTAGCTATACCTGGAGAGTGTAATAATGTGAATTCTAGCAAGCGTGCAATCTCTCTCTGGGGATACTGGGAGAAGGGGATGGACTTACATTCTTCACTTGAACACCACCCTAAAATGCTGAATATTTAAATCTACTGGGGAGTGGAGCCTTTTGCATGTCAGTGCTGCGGTTAAAGGTGGGCTCTAGCCCCTTCCTTCTCAGAATTTTCCAAACCATGTAAATCATCATATAAGTTTAACACTTACCGTAGGCCACTTCTGTAAGTTTTTGGTTTTTTAGTGGCTTTAAAACGACAATATCCATAGTGGGAATTAGTGGCGAAAAGTTGGCACTAAGATTCAAGCAAGTTAACTCATACAAGCTCCAAGAAAACGATGAACTGAATATAGTTGAAAATATTTACTGTGTCTAAATTAATTGTATTGGAATCAAAAGGGCACAAGAGTAATATCTTAGGAACGGCTTAGCCATTAAGTTGAAACTTCCAGGGCATAATGCGGGGGGTGTCCCAGAGACTAAAAGGTAATATGGGAAAGTTAAACTAAATCAAACATACTCTGTGCATGCAGGTTGTCCAAAGGACTTATCTCAGGAAAGGCTCAGGGCATTAAGTTAGAACTTCCGGGGGATGATCAATTGACCAAACGGCAATATTTGTGCGCTATTACTACTGCTACTACCACCACTACTACAACTACTACTTTTATTGTGACTGCTACTAAGGCTAAGGGTATTAAGATGAAAATTTCGGAAAATGATAAAGAGGATGTTGAACTAAATTAAGACACGCTATGTGAAAACATATTGTCAAAAGGGGCGTATCAGCAATATCTTAGGAACGAATTAGATCTTTCTTTTTTCTTGTTGGTCAATTTGGCGCACGAAGTTATGCTTTATACTATTTAAATGAAATTTACTATTGAAAAGTTAACTTTATTTTTGGTAACCTTTGTTTAAGCAAATTTTTCATTTACAATGCTAATGTATTACAAAATAAAGAATAGAAATAAATGAAAATTATGATAAAAAAAAACTTTTAAGACCGTTTCTTACATGATTCGATTTTCGCAGATGCAACAAAATCGTAGATTCGGGTTTAATCTTTGATGAGTCACATGCGAAAATTAAACATTGTTCGACTGGATGGAGGGGTAACTCACTCAAATTTGAAGAAATGTACCTATTTCAAACAATAAAAAAAAATGTACGTGCAGTATTCTTAGAAAAAAAGTCATTCTAATTAGATATTTGAAATGAGCGTTAGGAAATGAATTGAAACACACAAAATAAAATTTTTATCATTTGGTTATGTACTTATGAAGTAGTATCAATTACGAAATAATTAGCTTTATTTTTGGTAATTATTTTTCTAGTTAGTTTTAGACTACAGCACTAATACAACGTACAAATAATGAATATAAATAAGTAAAATTAGGGTCATCAAAAAATAAGCTTTAATACTATTTCTTACATGATCCGAGTTTAGTTGATACAAGTAAATTTGTCGACTCGGATCGAAGAGTTAATAGTTTGCATGCAAAAACTGACCGAAATGTTCAAACCGTACGGAGTGGTAACTTGCCCTTTAAAAATACTAAATATTTTGCAAGGTGACTACTTAAAAAAATTAAATTAAATTTACAATTAAAAGATGTGTATATGCTGTTCGTAGGAAAAAATATAATTCGATATTTGAAATGAGCGGCAAGTGCTGAATTAAAACGCAAATAGAATCTAAATGATTTTACTTTATTTTTGTTTTGAACCAAAGTTGTTAGCTTTGTTCCTGTAAGTTATTTTCAAACTTGTTTTTCAATTACAATACTAATGCATTGTAAGACTTATCTTACAATGCTGTTCGTAGGAAAAAATAGTAAGTTTTAATTCGATATTTGAAATGAGCGGTAAGTGCTGAATTAAAACGTAAATAAAATCTAAATGATTTTGCTTTATTCTTGTTTTAAACCAAAGTTGTTATCTTTATTCCTGTAAGTTATTTTCAAACTTGTTTTTCAATTACAATACTAACGCATTGTAAGACTTGTCGATATAGATATACAAATTTTGCGCTTCAGAGAAATCTTAAGACAATTTCTATGATGATCCAAAATGCGTAGACGCATGCAAATTTATTGACTGAGAACAAATTTTCCATGTTTCGCAAGCGAAAGTCAATCAGAATATCCTGACTGAGTAGGAGTTTGCTCTTAAAAGGTTTCAAAAAACTTGTGCCCACAAACTTAAGTATTAAAAACAAAATAACTACTTATAGAAAATTCTAACTGAATAATTGAAATCAGTGTAAATGTTGTAACAGATATTTTTACTAATAACACCAATTATAAAGTGACAGTTAGCTTAATTTTAAAATTTTAATTTTAATTTAATTTTAATTTTCAAGCTAATATTTCAGTTATAATGGTAACGCAAACTTATAATAACAGCATATTCAAGACTAGGTTCCTTCAATGGATTTTACAAAAATATTTTCTATAAAAAAAAAAACACATTCTTTTTCGTTTAGTGATGAAAATGTGTTGCTATTTACATCACAAAATAAACCTATTACCCCGCAAGTGTGTTCAACTTCCCGAAAATCACAACCTACCCCCCTCTTATGTCTAATAATCATTTACCTTGGAAAGGTTTCTGTTGAGTGGTGTATTTAACTGTGTTAATGGAACAATAACACCCTGTATATTTGTGGATACAATTATTCATATGCCTTTCACTTTCACTTGACTAGCCCCCTTTCTAGGGCAATAATGGAAAAAAGGCTGAGATAGCTAGGACACATATTACGGGTGAAGGAAGGTTCTTTTAGGCCTCCCCTCTTAGGTATTGTGAGAAGCAGGTCGTCTTGGAATTAGGTTGGGAGAGGCCATAAGAAGGGAACTTAGCACTTTCTTAGAGGGATAAAGAGTGAAACTTTCAATAAATCGGGAATTTAAGAGGAGTGTGTTCAGCTGTGTTGAGCTCAGGTGGGTTGACGCGGCAATGTGTTGTCAATTGTAGTAATAGTAGTGGCATTATTTTTAGTTTGTAAGTAGTTTACGTGAATTATGGTTTACGTTTTTTTGTGTTTTCTTTTATGTATGGGCTGTAAATATTTGTAACAGCATTAAATATGAAGACTAGGCGTACGAAGCCGAATTTTAGGGAGCGGGAATATTTTTCATAAGAGGCCTGTTAATTTGTTGATATTCTGTAAGACTATTACTAGATTTGTGCATCTCGAGTTAGAGTCTATGACAAAGAGTCCCCTTTGTCTGATGTAGAAGAGGGTGTAGGCGAACGAAGCCGAATTTTAGGGGAGGGTGATATTTTTGATAAGAGGCCTGTTAATTTGTTGACATTCTGTAAGAATATCACTAGATTTGTGCGTCTCGAGTTAGAGTCTATGGCAAAGAGTCCCCTTTGTTTGATGTAGAAGAGGGTGTAGGCGAACGAAGCCGAATTTTAGGGAAGGGTGATATTTTTGATAAGAGGCCTGTTAATTTGTTGACATTCTGTAAGAATATTACTAGATTTGTGCATCTTGAGTTAGAGTCTATGGCAAAGAGCCCTCTTTGTTTGATGTAGAAGAGGGTGTAGGCGAACGAAGGCGAATTTTAGGGAAGGGGGATATTTTTGATAAGAGGCCTGTTAATTTGTTGACATTCTGTAAGAATATCACTAGATTTGTGCGTCTCGAGTTAGAGTCTATGGCAAAGAGTCCTCTTTGTTTGATGTAGAAGAGGGTGTAGGCGAACGAAGCCGAATTTTAGGGAAGGGGGATATTTTTGATGAGAGGCCTGTTAATTTGTTGACATTCTGTAAGAATATCACTAGATTTGTGCATCTCGAGTTAGAGTCTATGGCAAAGAGTCCTCTTTGTTTGATGTAAAAGAGGGTGTAGGCGAACGAAGCCGACTTTTAGGGAAGGGGAATATTTTTGATAAGGGGCCTGTTAATTTGTTGACATTCTGTAAGAATATCACTAGATTTGTGCATCTCGAGTTAGAGTCTATGGCAAAGAGTCCTCTTTGTTTGATGTAGAAGAGGGTGTAGGTGAACGAAGCCGACTTTTAGGGAAGGGGAATATTTTTGATAAGGGGCCTGTTAATTTGTTGACATTCTGTAAGACTATTACTAGACTTGTGCATCTCGAGTTAGAGCCTATGGCAAAGAGTCCCCTTTGTTTGATGTAGAAGAGGCGGCTGTATACTCTTGCTGTTTCTTTTCACTTACTGTGTCAAATTGATCTTTGACCATGCCTTCTGGAGATTAGGAGGTTTAGTTGTTGGTAGAAACATCATCTTTACGGACTTAGATTACATAGATAATGTAGATCTTCTCGCGCTGAAACCAGACTCAGTCTAACGAATGGCACACTGCTCAGCCTATCTTAGTCTACAATAAATTCGTCGATACGTACGAGTAATCAGATTAAGAGCGCTCAAACAGTCATTGCTCAGTTCCGCAAGCATCTGTTGATTCTTCGAGAAAGCTTGCGAACAAAATTAAGCATGTACAAGTCGTTAGTACATCTGTCGAACTCTATGGTGCCAAGCCTTGGTCCGTCAGTGCAGCTCAGGGTGCCGTCTGAAGTCTTTTTTAACACAATGACTTTTCTGAATCATACGTATCCCGCAGTCCGATTAGATTTCGAATGCTGGAGCTCGCCAATGTAGCTGGAACATCGACAGAATCTCAATCATTAACTGGTTCCAGTGAACCGAACACGCCTTACGTTACTTCGAAGACTGCTTCTTTAAACAAATATGCCTACCGAGCCTTTGCCAACATGATTTTAACAACCAGACAAGGAAGACAGCTTAGTGTTGGATGGATGCAAGTTAAACAAGTTCTGGAGCTAGCTGGAGTTGCCTCCACATTCAAACACAGCTGGGACTAATGTTGGCTGAAATTTTACGTAAGATGTTTTTTTTTCAGGTGACCCCTAGACCTAGGGGTGGAGACCCCTAGTCCTGCTGCAAGTACAAGTAGAAGTATTTTTATAAGTTCGTCAGTATCCTCCATTCTCTTCGTTGTTTATTTGTTTTTCAAAATATCTTAATAAGTTACCCTGCTTATGCTGCCAACGTTATGCTCGTAAGACAAACTAAATCAGGTAGGCTAAATATTACACCACCTTAGTTTCAGCGGTAATAAAATTGGATTGTTTGAACTGGTTATATGGAAATTTACCCAATGGTATACATCTTTATAAATTAGGAAAATCCGGAATTTAATTTTCTGTGAAAAAGTTCTCCGTGTACAGATATGTAGTTTTTGGTAGCAGCAGGTGCTAAATCTAGAGCAAGAAAACGGGTGTGAAAATCATATCAGACAAGGTTTGTCATTTGGGTGAACTTAGTATATTTTGAGTAAATTGGGAGGAAGGGAATTCAAAGTAAACAGACGACTTTTAGTAAGTAAAAAGTATTTTTGTAATTTCGGTGCCAACGTGGAAGGGGTGCTACACGATGGAAGAACACTCAGCAAAACGGCTATACAGTGGTTTAGTAATATTAGTTGGTTGTAAAACGCTCAAAAATCATATCTTTTGATTTTTAACCGCTAAAACTGAAGTATAATTGATATGGTAAACCTCTAATTTAGCATGAATGATTTCCCAGGGAAATTTTATCAATTTATTTTCAAAATTTGCTCATCCGGAAATTCCTTTCCGTTGCTGCTATGTTGAAATTTCCAAATATGTACCATAACTTACGTAATGTAAATTCTAAGTAGAGCTCGAGTCTGCTTAGTAGTGCCTACGTTACAGACAGAATTTGGTCCGTAAGATTGCATAAGATATGATAAAGTTTTAAGATATTAGTGTAAAGAGCTTTACAGAATTGTGTAAAAGAACCAATATACCTAGCTCAGTGAGCCTGTGTATGAGTTGCTCTATTTTCATCACCGATAATGCGTTTTGCTGCTGGTTTTTTCTTATCTTATATTGATTTTTTTGTCCGTCTTTGCTTTTTTTGTTGCTCCACCAGTCGCTTGTACTATTTTTTTTCTTTGTACTTTTGGGCTATAAATCAATAAGGAAATGTATCTATTACGGGAATCATTTTAAGGTGATTCAAAATATATAGTATCCATTAATTTTAAGGCTATTCATCAAAAGGTAATAGTATAAAAAAAATTACATAAGTTTGTGAAAAGAGGTGACCATTCCGAAGAAGAATGGTGCTCTAAATGAAGATTAAATCATCAAATTTTGCATATGCGAGAATCCTGGAGCAGTTGTTTCAACCCAATATATATGAAGACCAAAAATTACATATTTTGAGAAGGAGAAGGATGGTATCGTGCGTTTAACTTGGGCTATCTTTCGTACTAAAGGTAAAAAAAACATTGGAAGGGGGATAATTTGAATGGAAATTTAAATTTTAATCCTATTTTGATTACCAAAAAGATCGTTTTATGGTAGAGAATTAACTAAAAAAACAAGTTTTATTAACTGAATGTAAGGAGCGACATTAAAACGAACAGAAATTACTTCGTGTATGAAAGGGACTGCTTCCTCATCAACGCCCCGCTCTTTACGCTAAAGTCTGATTCTTTCTCTCAACTCTACTTTTTAAAACAGTAAAAATCTTTAGCGTAAAGAGTGGGGCGTTGATGAGGAAGCAGCCCCTTTCATATACGAAGTAATTTCTGTTCGTTTTAAGTTTTAATGTCGCTCCTTACTTTCAGTTAAAAAAACTTGATTTTTTTATTTAATTTCTGAACGTTTTTGAATGAATGCATGTTTTGATTTTGGCTCTCCGCAGAGGAATAATTAAAACGAAATTTGCATTTTTTTTTTTTTTGGCTAAATGGCTTTCTCATAGTTTTGATCGAATGATTTTGAAAAAAAAGCAGCGGGGGAGGAAGCCTAGTTGCCCTCCGATTTTTTGGTTACTTAAAAAGGCAACTAGAACTTTTAATTTTTTACGAATGTTTTTATTAGTAAAAGATATCTGTAACTTATAAATTAGCTTACGTAACGAACTTCTGTATTTTCATGTTTTTATTACATATATGTGGGGGTTCACCCCCTCGTCCGTACCTCGCTCTATACACTAAAGCTTAAATTTTGTCCCAATTCATTAACAATGACCCCTGAATCACAAAAGCCGTAGAATAAACAGTTGAAATTACTAAAAATACTTTAGCGTAAAGAGCGAGGTATTAGGAGGAGGTGAGCCCCTCATATGCGTAACAGTTTCTGTTCGTTTTAAGTTTTAATGCGGCTCCCTACTTCCAATTGAAAAAACTTTTTCATATCTATTTTTTCATTTTTTTTAAATAATGCTAGAAAATCCTGCGCTCCCTTCATGGAAATTCTCTTCCCCCATGACAAATTCCTCGATGGAAAGTTCACCCAACAGATCCCCCTCTTCTCAACCCCTCCCCCAACCAAAAAATCACCCTGAAAACGTCTGTGCACTTCCCAATAACCATTACTATATGTAAGCACTGGTCAAAGTTTGTAACTTGTAGCCCCGCCCCACAGGGACTGTGGGGAATAAGTCATCCCCAAAGAGATAGTTATAAGGTTTTTCGACGACACTGAATAAAATGTCTATCTCAGAATTTTGATCTGTTGAATTTGGGAAAATAGTTGGCATGGGAGGGGGCCTAGGTGCCCTCCAATTTTTTTGGTCACTTAAAAAGGGCACTAGAACTTTTCATTTCCATTAGAATGAGCCCTCTTCCAAGATTCTAGGACCACTGGGTCGATACGATCACCCCTGGGGAAAATAACAAACAAACAAATAAACACGCATTTGTGATTTGCCTCCTGGCAAAAAATGCAAATTTCCAGATTTTCAAACAGTTCGTGGTAAGGAGCGACTTGGCTCAATAGTAACCAAAACTCTAAAAAATGGAATTTTGATATCAATAGCTACATCAAAAGAATCGCATTTTAATGCTGATTTTAAATATATAAGTTTCATCAAGTTTAGTCGTACCCATCAAAAGTTACGACCCTGAGAAAATTTGCATTATTTAAGAAAATAGGGGGAAACACCCCCTAAAAGTCATAGACTCCTAACGAAAATCACACCATCAGATTCAGCGTATCAGAGAACCCTACTGTAGAAGTTTCAAGCTCCTATCTACAAAAATGTGGAATTTTGTATTTTTTGCCAGAAGACAAATCACGGGTGCGTCTTTATTTGTTTGTTTTTTTTCCCATGGGTCATCGTATCGACCAAGTGGTCCTAGAATGTCGCAAGAGGGCTCATTCTAACGGAAATGAAAAGTTCTAGTGCCCTTTTTAAGTGACCAAAAATTGGAGGGCATCTAGGCCCCCTCCCACGCTTATTTTTTTCCCAAAGTCAACGGATCAAAATTTTGACATAGCCATTTTGTTCAGCATAGTCGAAAACCATAAAAACTATGTCTTTGGGGATGACTTACTTCCCCACAATCCCTGGGGGAGGGGCCACAAGTTACAAACTTTGACCAGTGTTTACATATAGTAATGGTTATTGGGAAGTGTACAGACGTTTTCAGGGGAATTTTATTTTGTTTGCGGGTGAGGCTGATGGGAGGGGGCTATGTTGGAGGATCTTTCCTTGGAGGAATCTGTCATGGGGGAAGAAAAATTCAATGAAAAAGGCGCAGGATTTTCTAGCATTACTATAAGAAAACAATGAAAAATAAACATGAAAACGTTTTTTCAAATGAAAGCAGGGAGTAGCATTGAAACTTAAAACGAACAGAGATTATTACTCATATGAGGGGTTCTAAAAATGCTTTAGCATAAAGAGCGAGGTATTTAGGATGAGATAAATACCTCACTCTTTATGCTAAAGTATTTTTTAGTAATTTCAACTGTTTATTCTACGGCCTTTCTGATTCAGGGGTCATTCTTAAAGAATTGGGACAAAACTTACGATTTAGTGTAAAGAGCGAGGTATTAACGAGGGTACAAACCCCATCGTATACATAATAAATATATAAGATTATGAAAGTTTGTTACGTAAGTTAATTCTTAAGTTACGTATATTTTTTACTAATAAAAACGTTCGTTAAAAATTAAAAGTTCTAGTTGCCTTTTTAAGTAACCGAAAAATTGGAGGGCAACTAGACCTCCTTCTCCACCCCTTATTTCTCAAAATCGTCTGATCAAAACTAAGAGAAAGTCATTTAGCCAAAAAAAGAATTAATATACAAATTTCATTTTAATGAAATGAAAGTAAGGAGTGACATTAAAACTTAAAACGAACAGAAATTACTCCGTATATGAAATGGATTGTCCCCTCCGCAATCCATCGCTCTTTACGCCAAATCTTTTAATTGTTTTAAAAAGCAGAATTGTGGCAAAGAGTCAAACTCTAACGTAAAGAGCGAGGGATTGCGGAGGGGACAATCCATTTCATATACGGAGTAATTTCTGTTCGTTTTAAGTTTTAATGTCGCTCCTTACTTTCAGTTAAAAAAAACTATTTTTTTTATGTAATTATAGATAGGAGCTTGAACTTCTACAATAGGGTTTTCTGATACGCTGAATCTGATGGTGTGATTTTCGTTACGATTCCATGACTTTAGGTGGTGTTTCCCCTTATTTTCTAAAATTGGGCAAATTTTCTCAGGCTCGTAACTTTTGATGGGTAAGACTAAACTTGATGAAACTTGTATATTTAAAATCAGTATTAAAATGCGATTCTTTTGATGTAGCTAGTTGGTATCAAAATTCCATTTTTTATAGTTTTGGTTACTATTGAGCCGGGTCGCTCCTTACTGTTTAATAACAGCTTCGGTATGAAAACGATATGGGGGAAATTATTTTGAGACAAACTTTTGATTTAACTGATCGGCTTCTAACTGTTGAAAAAAATCATAGGGACCTGACACCTTGTAGGCCCCATTTTCCAACTTTCAGAGTGGCCTCCTTCAAATAGATATAGAATGAGGGATGAGAGCTGGGAGGAGAAAATTTACCCCCAAGTTTTATTCTGTTCAATATGGGGAAAATTATTTTGAGACAGAATTTTGATGTAACTAATCAACTTATAACTGTTGAAAAAAAATCATAGGGACCTGACACCTAGTAGGTCCCATTTTATAACCTCCTTTAAATAGATATGAAGTGAGGGCTGGGGCTGAGAGGAGAGAATTTACCCCCCAAGTTGTATTCTGTTCAAGGAGTAAAGCTTAGCATGAAAATGCTTACCGGTATGAAAAACGAAACTATTATTGTTCTTAAATTGGTTTTTGAAACCTCATGATCTCTCTCCCCATTCTCTTCACTGTCAAAGAATGTTTAGGCGGCAGGTCTTTTCACTTACGATTACCATTCTTGAAGCATACTTATACGCAAATGAGAATTAATCGTAAAAATTGGGAGATGAGGGAGTAGCTATCCCCTGACGTTTAAGAAAAACCTGGACGAAATAGTTCGCGGTAATGGACTGTATTGGAAGAGTGACTCTTGTCAATAGAAACAGAAACTTCAAAAACGGAATTTTAGTATTTATATACATGTCAAAGGAGTAGAATTTTTCAGCTAGTTCAGAACATGTGATTTTTTTTTAATTTTATGACACCCTTTGCAGCCCTGAAAACTGCTTCATTTAACAAATACTGCTTGTTGAGCCCTTTCCAAAATGGCAGTAAAGGAAAGATGGTGACGCCAGTTAAATGGCACCTTGACCTGGCTAGGGTCATCTTGGTCACCTGGAGATATTCATTTGGATAGAAATTTAAAGTTTTCTGAAACTTTTAAGCAGTAGTTTCTCTTTAAGGGTGTGTGTGTGGGGGGGGGATTCAAAGCCTCAAAATAAGCACTCCTAAGTCTGAATTTTCAGTTTTTCCATGTGAGTAAGAAACTTTCCATACAAAGTGTTGGTTGGAAGAAGTCCATAATGCTATAGATATGAAATTTTTAGATAGCAAATCGATTTAGATCTATGAAGTATTAAATAAAAAAAAAAACTAATTTTTTTGGCTGAAAGTAAGGAGCGACATTAAAACTTAAAACGAACAGAAATTACTCCGTATATGAAATGGGTTGTCCCCTCCGCAATCCCTCGCTCTTTACGCTAAAGTTTGACTCTTTGCCACAATTCTACTTCTTAAAACAATTAAAAGCTTAAAATTAAAAGCTTACAATTAAAAACAAACAAATAAACACTCCGTAACACAAGTAATTACTCCGTATATGAAATGGGTTGTCCCCTCCGCAATCCCTGGCTCTTTACGCTAAAGTTTGACTCTTTGCCGCAATTCCACTTTTTAAAACAATTAAAAGCTTAAAATTAAAAACAAACAAATAAACACTCCGTAACACAAATAATTACTCCGTATATGAAATGGGTTGTCCCAACCGCAATCCCTCGCTCTTTACGCTAAAGTTTGACTCTTTGCCACAATTCTACTTTTTAAAACAATTAAAAGCTTTGACGTAAAGCGCGAGGGATTGCGGAGGGGACAACCCATTTCATATACGGAGTAATTATTTGTGTTACGGAGTGTTTATTTGTTTGTTTTTAATTGTAAGCTTTTAATTTTAAGCTTTTAATTGTTTTAAAAAGTAGAATTGTGGCAAAGAGTCAAACTTTAGCGTAAAGAGCGAGGGATTGCGGAGGGGACAACCCATTTCATATACGGAGTAATTTCTGTTTGTTTTAAGTTTTAATGTCGCTTCCTTACTTTCAGCTAAAAAAATTAGTTTTTTTTTATTTAATTTCTGAACGTTTTTGAATTAATGCATGTTTGGTTTTGGCTCTCCGCACATAAATTATTAAAATGAAATTTGTATATTAATTCTATTTTTGGCTAAATGGCTTTCTCTTAGTTTTGATCAGACGATTTTGAGAAATAAGGGGTGGAGAAGGAGGCCTAGTTGCCCTCCAATTTTTCGGTTACTTAAAAAAGCAACTAGAACTTTTAATTTTTAACGAACGTTTTTATTAGTAAAAAATATACGTAACTTAAGAATTAACTTACGTAATAAACTCTCATAACCTTATATTTTTATTATGTATACGAGGGGGTTTGTACCCTCGTTAATATCTCGCTCTTTACACTAAATCGTAAGTTTTGTCCCAATTCTTTAAGAATGACCCCTGAATCAGAAAGGCCGTAGAATAAATAATTGAAATTACTAAAAATACTTTAGCGTAAAGAGCAAGGTATTTATCTCCTCCTAAATACCTCGCTCTTTATGCTAAAGTATTTTTAGAACCCCTCATATGCGTAATAATCTCTGTTCGTTTTAAGTTCCAATGCTACCTCTTCCTTTCATTTGAAAAAACGTTTTCATGTTTATTTTTCATTGTTTTCTTATAGTAATGCTAGAGAATCCTGCGCCCTTTTCATTGAATTTTTATTCCCCCACGACAGATTCCTCCAAGGAAAGATCCTCCAACATAGCCCCCTCTCCTCAGCCCCACCTCGAAACAAAATAAAATCCCCCTGAAAACGTCTGTACACTTCCCAATAACCATTACTATATGTAAACACTGGTCAAAGTTTGTAACTTGCAGCCCCTCCCCCAGGGATTGTGGGGGAGTAAGTCATCCTCAAAGACATAGTTATTATGGTTTCCGACTATGCTGAACAAAATGGTTATCTCAAAATTTTGATCTGTTGACTTTGGGAAAAAATGAGCGTGGGAGGGGGCCTAGATCCCCTCCAATTTTTTTTGGTCACTTAAAAAGGGCACTAGAACTTTTCATTTCCGTTATAATGAGCCCTCTTGCGACATTCTAGGACCACTTGGTCGATACGATGACCCCTGGGAAAAAAAAAAACTCGCACCCGTGATTTTTCTTCTGGCAAAAAATACAAAATTCCACATTTTTGTAGATAGGAGCTTGAAACCTCTACAGTAGGGTTCTCTGATACGCTGAATCTGATGGTGTCATTTTCGTTAAGTTCCTACGACTTTTAGGGGGTGTTTCCCCCTATTTTCCTAAATAAGGCAAATTTTCTCAGGCTCGTAACTTTTGATGGGTAAGACTAAACTTGATGAAACTTATTTATTTAACATCATCATTAAAATGCGATTCTTTTGATGTAGCTATTGATATAAAAATTCCATTTTTTTGAGTTTTGGTTACTATTGAGCCGGGTCGCTCCTTACTACAGTTCGTTACCACGAACTGTTTGATGAAAAGGTAATCTATATAGCCTCCAAGTTGTAGGGGTTAAAATACCCTAAATTTGCAGTCCCTACAAAGTAAACAGTTATCATACATAAATGCATTCCATTCATAAATGCATCCAATGTCAGGAAGGTCAGTGAATTATTTCTGTGGGTAGGAGACAAGGCTGCCCGAAGCCACGGAAGTTAATTTTTAGGACAACGTTTTCTGGATAAGTATGGAGAGGGGTAAAGGGGGGTATTTTAACTGATGATGATGAACCTTCATTCTGATAGAAAAATTGGGAATGTGCCTGCAATTTGGTGCAGCCAGACGACAGCGTCCTTCTTAATGCAGAGATGCTTCGGGTGTAAAACGAAAAATTATGTTTAAATGCTTACCTGTAGAGAAGGGTTGGGTAGGAAGGGTCTCCTACGAGCAAAAATGCTCCCAAAAAACTTATGATATCATGAAAGTTATTACGTTAGAATTCATTTGGACATTTCTTGAATTGAGATGGCCTTCTGTCCTTTTAAGTCCCCCACTGTTTACGTTAAGTTGATTAGTATTCCCTCTCAGAGTGTTTTAGTATGCGACAGATATAATAACAACAATTCGCCTTCTCCCCCAACTCCAATCTGTTTAAAGTGCACTTTTTACTCCCTCCCAATAATTCCCAATTTCCTTTATGTTCTTTCTTATGACCTTTTTGCACCCTACTCGGGAACTCACTGACTTTTGTTTGGGCTCAGACGGATGGCCGAAAATACGATTTCTAGCAATCTACCATCCATAAAACCCGGCCGAACCACCTTGATATTTTTTTTTCATTATTGCTCTACAAAGTTTGAGCTAACCACATTTTTCGCACAGCTTATTGTTCATATCTGGTCTATTAAACGAGTACTTAAAAGTATTTTTCATAAATATATCTGGACTACTTCTAACATATTTTCCTTAACCCTTGTAAGAACCAACATTTCAGAGCCATGTTTAACCCATTGCCGGCATTTAACCCCCTTCCCCCGCCAGCGGCTGGTGGGTCTCTAGTCACTTTCGACTTGTAAAAAAAAGACTATAAATCTTAATTTCTGATCGAATGAGCAGCCTCCGAAGTTTCTGCGATCATGAGGTGAATTTTTAGATGAGAAAGGGGCAGTCCCTCTCCTATAGGGAATAAACTCTGCTCATAAGGGGGTTTAATGTCACTCTTTACTTTCATAATAACAGCGCAGACCAGAAATATTCCCAGAAATCATAAGGGAGTGGTTATCAATTTCAAATTTCTGATGCGTTTTTCAAAGTTTCATTTGTATCCCTCTCCCGAAAATATACCCTCTCCCCAAACAAAATCCCGCTTACGCCCTGGAGACTATAGGTCCCCATTTTTGGCAATAAAATGTACACTTTAAGGTGTCTCCCTCCTTCTCTAACTACAAAATGATCAGACAACCCCGTCGTAGAAGTTTAAGCACCTTTTTATTGTATTTATTGTCGATACGATGACCCCTGGAAAAAAAAAAAAATAAAAAAATAAACACGCACCCGTGATCTGTCTTCTGGCAAAAATTACGAAATTCCACATGGAGCTTGAAAGTTTTGCTACAGGGTTCTCTGATACGCTGAATGCGATGGTGTGATTTTTGTTAAGATTCTTTGACTTTTAGGGTGTGTTTTCCCCCTATTTTCCAAAATAAGGCAAATTTTCTCAGGCTCTTAACTTTTGATGACAAAGATTAAATTTGATGAAACTTATATATTTAAAATCAACATGGAAATTCGATTCTTTTGATGTATCTTTTAGCATCAAAATTCCGTTTTTTAGAGTTTCGTTTACTATTGAGCCGGGTCGCTCCTTACTTACAGTTCGTTACCACGAACTGTTTGAAACCTACTACCGCTCAAGTTGTTCATTTATTGACACATTGCAGAACTGTTTTTTTTTTTTTTCGTTGTTTCAGCTTAGCGTGAGACAAGACAGAAAGAAGTTACAAAATATATAGAATATATATATATATATATATATATATATATATATATATATATATATATATATATATATATATATATATATATATATATATATAATATTCTATATATATTATATAAACATAATATATAAATATATATATATATATATATATATATATATATATATATATATATATATATATATATATATATATATATATATATATATATATATATATATATATATATATATATATATATATATATGGTATATAGTTGGGAATCAGCTCAAGAATGTTATTCGTTTGGCATTTTCAAAAGAATCTTAAGACGAGACAAGACAAAAAGAAGTGACAGAATATATAGAAAATCTGTAATTTTAGCTATATATTTCCACATTAGGGGTAAAGTATTTGGACAGTGTGAAGGTAGAAAGCAATTCTTAATGCATAATATGCAGAATAATTGTACCTAACACATTAGGCATGTGAACCCACTACACTTTCCCTTCCCCCAGCCTAATGTCCAAATGTATAGCCCAAATTTGTTTCTAAATTATTATATTTCTATCTTATTTTGGTATATTTCATTAAGATTGAGCCCCTGAGAAACATATTAGAAGAATAATAGGTAGTGGTTATATCATACAAGTACCCTCGTTCCGTATTTATGTCAAGATTCAATGAGAGTTAAGATGTTTGGGCTTTACAATAGACTCTTTGAAGTATCGGGACTCCTCACTGGCCTAAATAATGACCCAGTGCCCTTCATTCATGTTAGCTTATACGTACTTATACATCACTGCACATAATTGTATGAAATATCAAGCACGTTAATTTAGTTAAATGAAGCTTTAAAATAAATGCCAGAAACATTTTTCTTCAATAAGAATGAACTTTTTAACCCTTGTTCAGTTGTTTAACCCCTTGAACTTTTTACCCTTTGAAATCTTGTTCAGCTTAGCATACATGAAGGGAGATGAGAACTTAACTCTAATCCCTCCACTCCGAAAAGCATACACATTCCTCATCAAGAAAACATTTAGACAAGTGGGCACACTCTTAGGCATCTCCCACCTCTCTCCCTACGCAATGACCTACATCCAATGCTTCACAATATCTTATGCGCCATTTTACATCACTGAGCATAATTATACTAAAAATGAAATGAATCAACTTGCTTGGATCAAGCATTAAGATAAATGCCTATACTAACCATTTATCTTGTGTATACTACGTGACTTTTCGGGAACGAATGTGCAATCATGGGGCATTACTTCCTCTGCAATTCAGAAGTTCAGTATACAGTTTTGATACTTTTAATCAATTGGCTATTTCAGAATTTTCAATCGATAGCAAATTGGTTCTCTGTGGGGCAAAATTGTAGTTGGGTGCCATGAAATGGCAGAGAACACCACTTTCCCATGACACAATCTTTTTGGTGAGTCATAAAGGGTGCTAGCACTTTATTTTCCATTCATCCCTCTAGAACTTTTGGTTTTATACGATCATCCTGAAAAAAAAGAGGCATCTTTCATGTTGAAAAAAAGCAAAATTCCACATATTTGTAGATAGAAGCTCTAAACTTTAAATTTATGGTTCTCTAATACGATGAATTTAATGCTGCAATTTTCATTGAGACCCTTGCCTTTTTGGGGATGTTTCCCCTATTTCGAAAATCAGGTGAATTTTCTCAAGCTCATAGCTTTTGATGCGTAGGTTTAAACTTGATCAATTTTATATATTCTGAATTAGCATAAAAAGTCATTTCTGTTGATGTATTAATGTATTTCAAAGTTTCAGTTACTGTTGGCCCAAGTCGCTCCTTACTTACAGTTCATTACCTCGAACTGTTTGATTTGCCTAAAGGTAAGTGACTGTATGACATTGCATAAATTGCAGAGAGTAGGCAAGTTTCATTCGATGGGAATTTGTCTTGTCAACGTAGCTGGTAAGCATTTTGTCTTACCATCACGGCCAGTAATTGAGTTAAAACTTTTAGGGAAGGTTTTTTCAGGAGGAGGGGGAAGCATAAATATCAGGCAGTAGACAGTTTTCATTAGATGACAATTTCCATTGCCTAAGTCAACGTTGCTGGTAAGTAATTTGTCTTGTCTCGCGGCTAGGGGTTGAGTTGAAACTTTCAGGTAAGGTATTGTCAGGGAGAGGGTGGCTGAGCGGACTTGCAATTTTAGGTAGAGGGTGCAAACTATTTTTTGTAGTCTTCCCATAACAGTATATGATACATTTTTTTTTACTAGCCTCTTTGCCTAGTCCAATAATAATAAAATTAGGAATCTCCATCAAGTCTCCAAAAGAGTGTAAGTACAGCAAGTGATCAAGTTTTGCTAGATATTTTCATCTTTACTAGCTTCAACAGTACATAAAATGCGTTGAAAGTACTTATTAGCCTACTAGCTACCACAGGAAGTGGTGACTAGACTTCCCTAGTTAAAAGGATGTTGCAATTGAGTGGGTGAAATTCATCAACAACAACAAGCATCTTTAAACCACCATTTTGTAGCTGTACAGTTTTATATAATTCCTAAGAAAATCACAAAATTACTTTTTTCTTAGTTACATAATTTCCTTAAATGAGATTCCACATATATCTTTAATTTGAACCAATTTTTGAAGGTTTTTGACAAAACTATTTAGAACTTAAATTGTTTTCAACTTTTTTCCCCATCTATTTCACAATTTTTAAAAGAAATGGTAGCGCAATTTTTTTAAAAGCCAGACATGTAAGAAAAGAGTGGGAGAAATGCTAGTTGTGTTAAAGTGGATTGATCTCAACTTGGCAATCTGATCCCTGTGACTGAAATTCAGCTGTCGCAGACAGGGCTGTCCCGAACCTTTTTTCATTGGGGGTGGGGGGGGGGTGAACTTCGTAGATTTTATCAAATCGCTACCTGATTTTCACCGAAATAAAAAAAGGATAAACTTTTAAATATACTTTAATATGTAGAGATCGCATAATATGTATAATGTATATGTATAATATGTATAAGACCATAGTTAAAGAGAAATTCGCCAAGTTTAACTATCTGAGACAAGTCACACTGGTCCGAAAAATTGAAATCAAATAAAAAAACAAATCCAAAAAATGGCCAAAATGTCCGTAACCAGGATTTTATTTGGGGGGGGGGCATAAAATAAGATTTAAAAAATGATTTTCTGAGGGGAGGTATTTCCATAGGCAGGTATTTTTGGTGGTGGGGTATTTCCCACGGTGTGGTATTTTACGAGGGCATAAACGCAGCCATCGATGGATCATTGGTGGTAGCTTTAATTTTCTATGATGCACTGACAATCTAGGATCAAGTGTTATGACTTCATCTCTTAAACCTGATTGCTGACACTAACGGATCAGACCCCTAACTCTCGTCAGCTCGCAGTGAGAACTCTACTGTGGTTCAGCCCCTTAGTTCACATGCCAGTACAAGTACCTGCCAACACTTTTCAATTTTGATCCCCCCCTTAGTATGGCTGGGAGTGCTGTGGAAGACAAAGGTTCAGATGGAGGGGCAGCCATACCCAGTACCTCTCCATGATTGGTACTGATATCCAAGTTGTCACGCTTGCGCAGGACCATTCGGAATGGAGGCGAAGAGTCATATCTTTCTTTACGCTGGAACACGAGCAGGAGCTTTAAGTCAAGTAAGTAAGTCAAGACTGTAAGTTAATCAAGTTGCTTATTGTTTCTTTGGTACTTTGTTCACTTTGATACTTTCTTTTTTTGTGAGGCTTTGACTTAGTTTTTTTTAACGCTAGTTTTGATGCTTTGATGAAATTTTGATGTTCGAAATGGATTTTGAAATAGGGAATTTTGAGAAAGTTAAAAATTTGGTGGTAAAAAAAAACAGAAACTAATTAAAAAAAAACATCCGGAAAATAAATTTTTTCAAAGAAAATTAAACGCCATATTAAACGTAAGATCATCATAAATGAAAACCTAAAATAATTCAAACTCAAAACGACCAGAAATCGCTATTAAAGGATAAATGAAACCCAAAATCAACAAAAATTGGATAAACAATCATAGAAAATAAAGATGCAACGGGCACTAATATAAATGAATAAATAAATCTTAAAACGAGAAAAAACTTAATTTGAATATGAACTTTTACTGAACTTTTAATGAGCTTTTACTATTAAACAATCAATGAATCCCAAAACGAACAGAAATTAAATAAAGAATAAACAAACAAACATACAGGAGTAACATACAAACAAGAGTTTGGGTACTGTCCCCTTAAGTTTAAAGCTTGCTGCGTCATTAAGGGGCTAATCAGATTAGCCCATTACAATTCTGATTAAAAATGTGACGTCATTTAAATGAAAAATGTGTTTCCAAAATTAAGGCTCTAAACAAATTTTCTGAAATTCTTCACCTATTTAGATTGTTTTTTCAGGCTTAAACATTTAGGGTGCCAATTTTCAAAGAAATATAGAGCCGTTTTCAAGAAAATTTAGATATATATTTTCAATATTTTGGATAATGTTTGGGTAGCATACTCTATTTCGTTAACATTGGTAAACACAATGTCTTTAGATTTACATTGCTATACCGCCGTATATAAATTCTAGTCTCGCCAATGGCTTAAAGTGCAGCAGCTTTTATTTTTTGACAAAATGGTTTAGCCTTTCTCTGTCCCCTCTCTAAGTTAATATTCAAGGTTTAATCCCCCCCCCAAGAAAATCCTGCTGAAAGTTTCAGTTTGATTCCCAAAAGCATTCCCAAGACAATGCTGATATGTTAGTTTGATGGCCAACCCAAATTGTCTTTTGATTTTCCTTGTCGCCTAACAAGGCATATATTATAAGCCCCATAAGAGCTTATAGAGCAATTAAATAAAATATAGCACATTTTTTCAACTGAAATTAAAGAGCAACATTAAAACTCATATCGAACAGAAATTATTCCATATATGAAAGGGTTGCCCCCTCCATAATACCTTGCTCTTCACACAAAAGTTTTAAGCACTTTAAAAAAAATCTTCCTATTCTAATTAAACGGCCCTTGTGTTTCAAGAACCGTTCTTAAAAAAATGGGACAAACAGTCAAAGTTTAGCGCAAAGAGCAAGGTATTGAGGGGGGGGGGGATGACCCCTTCATATACGGAATAATTTCTGGTCGTTTTGAGTTTTAAAGTTGCTCCTTACTTTCAGTTGAAAAAGCTTGTTCTTTTTATTTAATTTCTGATCATTTTAAAATGTTGCCAGTAAATCTGGTTCATCTTCCATAAGAAATTCCCTCACCTCACGAGAACCCCCCCCCCCCCCCATTGAAAGTCCTTCCCACATATAATACCCGTCCCCGTAAGATTTCATCCGGATAATTCGATCCTTACAGAATATTCATCCCCCCCCCCTGTAAAATTTCTTGCGGACTGTTCATTTGAAAAAGACTATGTTATATTCGTTTTTCCGATCACTTCGGAAATCCCCCCTTTAATGAAAATTTTTTCCCAGAAATCCAAATCCAATCAAAATATCCCGCGACAATTCCCCTTGAATATTTCCACATACAAAATTGGGTCGACAAAGACAAAGTGAGACAAATTAAGTTCCGAATAGTAACTTTGTCAAATGCCCTCACTGTAAAATTCCCCCTGGAAATTTTACCCCCAGAAATTTTCCTCTCCAAAGAAAATTTTCCCCGTGGAAACTGAACCAAGGACAAAATTGACCCCCCAAAGAGTGTCTGTATACTTCCCCTCCCCCCCCAAGAATTTTTTTTTTCGCAAACACTGGGCAAACTTCAAACTAACACACCTTCAATTCAGGGAATCTTTCGGCCCTATGTCAAAGGGTTGTCTTCAGCATAACACCAATATATATATATATATATATATATATATATATATATATATATATATATATATATATATATATATATATATATATATATATATATATATATATATATATATATATATATATATATATATATATATATATATATATATATATATATATATATATATATATATATATATATATATATATATATATATATATATATATATATATATATATATATAATTACATTAAAATGCCAACTTTAAAACTAAAAATGATTTTAAAAAACTGTCTAAAACAGCCTTAGCATCCTTACTTCAACGAAATTCAACCAGGACTGATATATAAAATGATGTGAGATGATAAAATCATTCAAACGAAATAAAATAATTAAATACAAGCTTTCAAAGCTTACCACGAACTGTTTGACTAATGTAGGAAAACATTTTTCCTTTTCTCCTTCTGTCTTCCCTTTTTTTATGTGTTTGTGCTGTTGCATTGCTGATTTCTTTTTTCATTAAATAATAATTGCTGACAGCTCGGAAATTCAAAATGTTGTTTCACTGTGATTGTTATTTTCATCTTCAATTTTGTAAGGACAAAAGAAAATATTTGTAATCACACCATCGCATCACACCATCGCATTCAGCGTATCAGAGAACCCTGTTGTAAAAATTGCAAGCTCCTATCTACAAAAATGTAGAATTTCCTATTTTTTGCCAGAAGACAGATCACGGGTGCGTGTTTATTTGTTTTTTTGTTTTTTGTTTTTTTTTTGTTTTTTTTTCCCAGGGGTCATCGTATCGACCAAGTGGTCCTAGAATTTTGCAAGAGGGCTCATTCTAACGGAAATGAAAAGTTCTAGTCCCCTTTTTAAGTGACCAAAAAATTGGAGGGCACCTATGCCCCCCGTCACGCTCATTTTTTACTCAAAATCAACAGAATAAAATTTTGAGATAGCCATTTTGTTCAGCATAGTCAAAAACTGTAATAATTATGGCTTTGGGGATGCATTACTCCGTGTATGAAAGGGGATGTTCACTTCTCAACGCCCTGCTCTTTACGATAAAGTTTTTTACTGTTTAATAAAGTAGAATTGAGAGAAAGAGTCAAACTTTAGCATATAAAGTGGGGTGTTGAGAAGGGAACAGCCCCTTTCGTACACGGAGTAATTTCTGTTTGTTTTAAGTTTTAATGTCACTCCTTACTTTCAGTTTAAAAAACTAGTTTATTTTAATACAATTAGTTTTGAGTAAAGCGCAAATGACGCAGCAGACTTTAGACTTTAACAGTTGTAGGGGGAGTGGCAGTTGAAAAACTCTTGCTTGTTCATAATGTTTTTCGTTTAGGTTTTATTTGAAAATTCAATTGAAGTTTTACTCGTTTCCAGATTTATCTTTTCATTTATATCAGAACCTGTTGTATCTTTGTTTGCTACGATTGTTTATTTAGTGTCTGTTCGTTTTGTGTTTCATTTACTCTTTAATAGTAACTTATGGTCGTTTTGAGTTTGAACTACTATAGAAGTTTATTTATGCTGATCTTAAGTTTAATATGGCTCCTTACTTTTCTCAGAGAGACTTCTTTTTTGTAAGTTTTTTTAATTAATTTGTGTTCGTTTCAAATTTATCAACATTTTTCATTTCACATTCAAAGTTTTTTCAACATCAAAGTTTCATCAAAGTATCAAAACATCAACTAATGTTTTCCCAACATTAAAACTCAAAGTTCAACATCCCCCTCAACATTCCCTGAAAGTAATAGACTTTAGTAAAGTCACAACTAGATGTAGTAACAGTTGCAAGCAGTCGCAGTCAAGGCACTTTAAGTTACTTTTCTAACACTATTAGAGCCGAAAATCTTAGGGTATGTTCAAAGGCCCTTGTAAAGTGGGGCTCCTGGGACTTCTCCAGTTGAGTTGTCGCAAGTAGTCACATTTGCAATTGCAACCAGTCTCATTTGCAGTCGCAATAGTAGCAGTAGCAGTTGTGACCCTGAAATTTTTAACCCTTGTCCGTTCCTACAATATTGCAGATATGCATTTTTGATAGCTTAGATACAGCTAGTTTCTTTTGATTTAGCTCAACGTATCTTTAAACAATTCCTGAAATATTGCCTTGATACCCTTAGCTTTTTGGGGTATTCCCAAGATCAAACATCCCTCACCCCTTTCTCAATTATAAACCCTGCATGTAAAAACAGACAAGTTTCATAATTTACATTCCTTGCCCCGGGGGCTGTGAGGGCATGGCGTCCCCAGAGGCATAGCTTTTAGACTTTGTGAGTATTTCAAATAAAATGGCTTTTTTTAGATCCCATCAGTGTCAAGGGAAGCACCTAAAAGGGCAAGAGGGGAGGAGCGGCTTTTTTTCGTTCCTTTTCCACATCCCTCTCAACATGCCTTTCAAGTTGCAAGTTAATATCCTTGGCAGTTCTTTAAATATTGCTGTTATGTCTTTTTGACCTTTGACGTCCCCTTTAACATTTATAAAAGTTTCACCTTCATATTCTTGGCCTCTTTGGAGACTCAAGATCAATATACCCCCGTTTCCCAAAAAAAGCCTTTGTATGTAAGAAATTTGCAACTGCTATAGCTTACAATACTTGCCAAGAGGGGTGTGGGGCTATTTCATTCCCGGAGGCATAGTTATTTGACTCATCGACTCTTTCAAACAAGATGGATGTTGCAAAATTTTGATCAGATATTTGTGGAGAGAGAGTAGCTAAAAACAAATGAAATGGTGCCTGTTTGCCCTACGACCACTTTTCAACATCCTCCTCAACATACCTTGAAAGTCTAAACTTAATACCCTCGGCTGTTCCTGTGATATTACAGAGACACCTTTTTGATAAACAGGATGCACATAGTATCTTTCGATTTAGTTTAATATGCCCCTCAATACTCCCCGAAGTTTCACCTTAATACTCGTAGCATTTTCGAATACTCCTAGATTAAAACATCTCCCCTTTTCCTATTGATAAATCCTGCATGTAAACAAGAACAAATTGTATTAATCATTGCCCTGGGGGCTGTGGGGTCATTGACTCCCCGGAGGCATAGTAACAAAATCTTTTGACTACTTTGAACAGTAATCGTTTTTTTTAAATGTCGGTCACCGATGAGTGCAGGGAGCACCTAAAAAGGGTAATGGGGCTAGTCGCCCTCCATTGGCTCTGCAACATTTCCTTCAACACCCACTGAAACTTCAAACTTAATACCCTCAGCTGCTCCTTAGATATTGATTTTACTTCCCTCTGACAGCCAGCACACATACAGTGTGTTTTATTGTTTTCGGGATTTCTCTCTGAAGCTGTGGGGGTTATGTTTCCCAAAGGCATAGTTGTTGGAGCTTTTGACTATTCTGAACTGGATGTCTATTTCAAAATTCTGCTGAGTAGGAGCACTTGAAAGGTCAAAGACTAGTTGCATTCGAATCTCTCTTTAACATATATTCAACATGCCTTGAAAGTTTCAGCTTAATACCCTCAGTCGTTCTTTAGATATTATTGACATTCCCTTTATTATACCCACCATGCAAATAGTTTGATTTGACTGTACTCACCTTCTCTTTCAAAATTTCCTTAAACTTTCACCTTAATACCCTAAGCTTTTTTGGAGACCCAAGACCAAACATGTCTTATTTTCAAACAAAAATCCTTATATATTAACGATAGGTAGCTTGCATAACTTATAGCCCTTGTCCTGTGGGCCAGGTGACATGTCAACCACTGAAGCATAGTTGGGCTTTGAGCAATTTTGATTTATTTCAATACTTTGAACTGATTCATTTGAGGGAAATTGGCATGGGAAGGGTTCTGATCACTTTTGAATATTAAAAAGGGCATTAGAACTTCCGAATGAGCCCCTTCCTGATTTGTGCCCTCAAATTACTTTTGACTCTTAAAAAAGGCACTAGAACTTTTGAACCAGCCCTCTCCGAAGTTTTTATGACAACCCCTTCCATAAATACCTTATTTGTTAATATTAAACAGCTTGATTAACTTACAGCCCTTGCTCCTGGAGCTGTGTTGGATTTTGTCAACCCTGAAGGCATAATAATTTTATCTTTGGGCTATTTTGAACAAAATGGCTATCCCAAAATTTTGATTGGATGCATTTAGAGAAAAAAGGGCATGGTGGTGCTTGTTGCCCTCCGATGTCGCTTTTGACTCTTAAAAAAGATATTAAGGCTTCTGATTTCAAATCAAAAGAGTCTTTTCCGAAGTTTACACGATCATCCCTTCCATAAAAGACCTTATATGTTAACAATGAGCAACTTGTAAAACTTACAGTTCCTGCCCTGAGGGCTGGGGGGTTTCAAACCTGGAAGCAAATTTGTTTGACCTTCGGACTATTTTGAACAAAATTGATACCTCAAAATTTGATTGGACGTATTTAGGGGGGAGGAAGATGTGGGGAGGAAGAGGGCTGGTTGTCCTTCGATCAAGTTTAACTCTTAGAAAGGGAACTAGGACTTTCGGTTTCAAATTCAATGGGCTTCTTCCAACGTTGTGGATCATAGCGTGAAAACCTTATATGTTAACAAAAGGCAGGTTGCATAACTTAAAACCCTTGCCCCGGGCTATAGTGTTTTTTTTTTGTAAACCAGGAAGCATAATTGTTTGACCTTTGGATTATTTTGAACAAAATGGCTATCTTTAAATCAGGTCAAATGAATTAGGAGAAAAGAGGGTGTGGGGGCTAGTTGGCCTCCGATCACTTTTATCTCTTAAAAAGGAAACTATAAGGTTCTGATTTTCAATCAAATAAGCCCCCTCCGAATTTTATTGGACCACCCCTTGCATCTGAAGTGCCTCTGGGGGAAAAGAGTAATAGATTACTGTTGAACTGTCTGGGGGAAAAGAGAAATATTTACTGTTATAAAAAGTGGAATTGAGAGAAAGAGTCAAACCTTAGCGCAAAGAGCGGGGCGTTGAGGGGGGAACAGCCCCTTTCATATACAGGGTAATTTCTGTTCGTTTTAAGTTTTAATGTCGCTCCTTACTTTCAGTTGAAAAAACTTGTTTATTTTATTTAATCTATCACAGGAATCACACGTATACATGAATCTTTTACGACAATAAGCGAACAAAGTTTATTGATATTTTATATAAGAAGTGCCCACAAGATCTAGAAAATTTAAATACTAGGATATGTTGGCCCCGGGCTCCCTTATCCCAATGCATATCCTTCTGTATTATGTAATAGTGTCAATTAGCAGTAAAGGGGAGGGCATACTTTACAACATATATATTTTTAAAATATATCTTTATGGGTTAATGTAGGTTATGTTTCGGCTATTTATGGTAATTTAAATAAAAAACGAGTTTTTTTATATAAAAATAAGGAGCAACATTAAAATTTAAAATGAACAGAAATTACTCCGTATATGAAAGGGGCTTTTCCTCCTCAACGCCTCGCTCTTTACGCTGAAGTTTGACTGTTTCTCTTAACGCTATTTTTAAAACAGTAAGAAACTTTAGCGTAAAGAGCGGGGCGTTGAGGAGGAAAAGCCCCTTTCATATACGGAATAATTTCTGTCCGTTTTAAGTTTTAATGTTGCTCCTTACTTTCATTTAAAAAAACTTGTTTTTTCATATTTAATTTATGGACGTTTTTGAATTAATGCATGTTTTGATCTTGGCTCTCCGCACATAAATGATTAAAACGAAATTTGCATATTAATTGATTGCAATTAATCGGAAGATTTTGAGAAAAAAGGAGCGAGGGAGGAGGCCTAGTTGCCCTCCAAGTTTTTGATTACTTAAAAAAGCAACTAGAACTTTTAATTTTTTACAAACGTTTTCATTGGAAAAAAATATACATAACTTACGAATTAACTTACGTAACGAACTTCTATATTCGTATGTTTCTATTGCGTATATGAGGGGGTTCAACCCTTGTCGATACCTCGCTCTTTGCACTAAAGCTTAGATTTTCTCCCAATTCCTTAAGAATGACCTCTGAATCACAAAGGCCGTAGAATAAATAGTTGAAACTACTAAAAATACTTTAGCGTAAAGAGTGAGGTATAACGAGGAGGTAAACCCCTTATATGCGTAATAATTTTTGTTCGTTTTGTTTTAATGCTGCTCCTTACTTTCAGTAGAAAAAACTTTTCATATTTATTTTTTCATTGTTTTTTTTTTCAAATAATGCTAGAAAATCCTGCGCCCCCTTCATTGAAATTCTCTTCCCCCATGAGAAGTTTCTTCATGGAAATATCCTCCCACGTAACCCCCCCCCCTCAAATCTTCCCACTAAACCAAAAAAATCCCCCTGAAAACGTCTGTACACATACCAGTAACCATTACTATATGTAAACACAGGTCAAAGTTTGTAATTTGCAGCCCCTCCCACGGGGACTGCGGGGGATTAAGTCGTCCCTAAAGACATAGTTAATAGGTTTTTCGGCTGTGGTGAATAAAATGGCTATCTCAGAATCTTGATCCGGTGACTTTGGAGAAAAAATGAGCGTGGGAGGGGGCCTAGGTTCCCTCCATTTTTTTTCACTTAAAAAGGGCACTAGAACTTTTAATTTCCGTTAGAATGAGCCCTCTTGCAATATTCTAGGACCACTCAGTCGATACGATCACCTGGAAAAAAAAAAACAAACAAATAAACACGCATCCGTAATCTGTCTTCTGGCAAAAAATGCGAAATTCCACATTTTTGTAGATAGGAGCTTGAACCTTCTACAACACGGTTCTCTGATACGCTGAATCTGATGGTGTGACTTTTGTTAAGATTGTATGACTTTTAGGGGGTGTTTTCCCCTATTTTCTAAAACGAGGCAAATTTTTTCAGGCTCGTAACTTTTGATGGGTATAACTGATCTTGATGAAACTTATATGTTTAAAATCAGCATTAAAAGCGATTCTTTTGATGAGACTATTCGTATCAAAATTCTATTTTTTAGAGTTTCGGTTACTATTGAGCCGGGTCGCTCCTTACTACAGTTCGTTACCACGAACTCTTTGATATATCATAAATACATTTATTGGAATTTTCATTAAAAAGATTAAATAAAGACAAACTTACGCCCTATATTTTGAAAATAATTTTTACCACCCTTTAAGTTGTCATGAATTATAGCTAATGGTGTTATGTACTATTTAAATAGGGTTTTTTGTTATTCCTTGTGTCTCTAAGTTAGCAATAGTTTCCAAAGTCATAAAAGGCATTGACAGTAATTATAAACTATGCTTCAATTACCTGTTTCATCTGTCCTATTATTGAATAGAGCATCATTAAGATTCTGTATGTCAATCTCAATTTCAATACTCCAAATTAAAAAGTAAGCAATTACACAGATAGAACTTGCTTATCCTAAAAAGAAATAAAAAGTCTGAAATCCTGGATGCTGGTAACATCATCTCCTGAATTATAATTAAACTAACTTTGCCTTTTTCAGACTCACTTAATTCAATAACAATTATTAATTAGAGTTTCTTCTCTTTTTTGATGTTTTTTCATTCGCTTGTTCTTTCATTAAAATCATTGGTTTCATAACATTATACTTACGAAATTTTGTAAATTTGTCCTTCATGAAGAAGATAATCATAGATTGTATAGTATGGAAAAAATTTGATATTTGCATATTTCGGCTTTTGAGGTGGGATTGATTAAGTCCACTTTCTCTTCTTTTCCTTGTGGTTTGTAGCGTCAAAGCTTTAGAAAACTAAAAAAAAATTATGAATATCATGAATTTCAGTATAAAATAATAATAATATCTCAGAATAATTATAAATTGTGGGCTTAGATGTTTTTCTGAAGGCCAATTTAACGACAACTTCTTCTATACGAAATGCTTTCGTCGTAAGATACAAAGAAAGAAAGAAACAATACATTTTGCCAACATCGTTCATCACTTAGGCAGTGGTATTGCGTCCTGGCTAAGTGGTTGGCGCGCTGGTTTGTTAATTCTTTGTCCAAGGTGCACGGGTTCGGTCCTGGGCATAGCCAGTTATTTGACTTTAGACGCGGGGTCAGCGGCATGACTCTGTAAGCTCAGCCAAAGTCGACCCAGCTTTAAATGGGTACCTGGAGAAATCTGGGGAAGGCAAGCATCAGGGGTGTACGAAAGCACAGGATGGCTGTCCCCCAGCCCCCTATTGCTCTTTCTGGCCGAAAGGCCACGAGACATAGATCAGCACCGTCGGTTTGGACCTTAAGGGTATAGTGCCATCATACTTACTTATTTACTTACTTACATCACTATTGCGTTGCCTGTAATAAGACTAGAATCAACTACTCGTAAAAATAAAAAGGCTATTGATGAAGCAAATTATTTACTGTAAAAGTTAGTTATTTAAATATCTTAGTTTGACATTGAATCATATATCATACGTTCAACAAATGAGTAATTTAATTCTCTTTATTGTATATTTTAGCATCAAATCTTTTGAAAACATTAAATTTTTCTTGTTCATTGCCGAAGTTTTATGTTTCGGAATAGTCAGATCTGTGGGACCTGGGCCACCAATTTGTGAAAATGTAGGGGGTGGGTGAAGTTTTTTTTTATTTTCTCAATGAACGTACAAAACGTCAGAAAACTAGTGTTTAAATTTGTGCATGCTCATGATGAGTTTCAGCAATAATAATGGCTAATATATCAGAATAATCATAAATTGTGGAATTTGACCAAGTTCTGTAGAGGCCAATTTACAGATTCTATTGATTAGATAACAACTAATTATTTTTCTTGATAAAAACGGCAACTGCTAAAGTGTATTTTAGGTTTCGTACTTTCATTGAAGAAGTTACTTATGTGTATATTCTGGTCTTCGAGGTGAAACTACGCATGAGCAAATTGACCATTGACCAGAAACTATATTTGACCAAATTGGTGTAGTCTTTTTTTGTAGATTTGTAGACATAGGCGTAGACATCACATAAACATATCCAGGTTTTAATGTCGCTCCATACTTGCAGTTTAAACAACTTGTTTTTTTAAATTTAATACAAAAAAAAAAAGAAATAAACACACATCCGTGATCTGTCTTCAGGCAAAAAATACAAAATTCGATATTTTTGTAGATAGGAGCTTTACACTTCTATAGTAGGGTTCTCTGATACTCTGAATCTGATGGTGTGATTTGTGTTAAGAATCTATGACTTTTGGGGGTGTTTCCGCCTATTTTCTAAAATAAGGCTTGATGAAAGATTATGCTTGATGAAACTTATATATTTAAAACCAGCACAAAAACGCCATTCTTTTGATGTAACTATTGATTTCAAAATTCTATATTTTAGAGTTTTTGTTACTATTGAGCCGGGTCGCTCCGTACTACAGTTCGTTACCACGAACTGTTTGATTTAATGTAGGTCTCTACTTTTCTGCTAAAAGCTTATTTCATGGAATCTGTTTGAATTAATCTATAGAAAATGCCATAATATTTTTTAGGGCCTTAAGAGCTATTTTGAAGATACGAGCTAGGGAGAAGTATATCTATTAATTACTGTTAATTAAGAATTATGAAAAAGCCTAAACTAGTAGTATTGTAATGCAGTTTTTACTTGTTTTGTTTTTTAGGCTATTGTGCTGTATATAACCTCTTTTACTCATCTACCTGGTCAAAGCTCTCACATATTTCCCATTTCTGGGTTATTATATAGCCTCTGAAGTAGATGTATCAAATTTGACAAGAGTCCATTACCTTAATGACCCTGACGTGAATACATTTATGGAACAATTAGGCCCTCATGTGTCTACGATCACGTAATGAAGAAGTCATTGTCTCTTAAAGCGATATTCACCATTTTGTTTAAACCCACAGCTTTGGAAGAAGAAGAATCCACAGTATTGAATTTTATGGGTAGGGGAATTTCTTATCGAAAGTAATTTTCTGTATTCATAGGAGAATTTCAGCGGAAAGTCTGAGGTGTTTTTTGAAAAAGTTGAAGCGCAATAAAAAAGAATATAGAGTTTACAGTAAAATATGTTGTGACTTAAAAACGCTTCGTTTTCTATTTGCCCAAATCACAAAAAGAAACAATCATATTACGCATTCTTTTTACTCACTCAAAATTTGACCTACTTGCAAATATTACGACGAGTGAAAATGGAGGTTTATTTGGTTTCTCTTTTTGACATAAGCTTAAAGAATAACAGGATTCGTTAAAATAAATAGTAGGTTGACGTGACGCAAATAAACCAATGGAATGAAAGCACACTTTTTAAGACAAAAGTATAGAATAACAATCCTCTTTTTTTCTTTAGCACAACTATTTCAATTGATATTTTTGTTTATGAGTGGATTAATGAGTTAGTACCTGAAGCATTTCGTGATTTTATCTTTCAAACGGTGCTCTCCACGAGCATGACGCAATGTCTTGCAATGATTTAATTATAGAGCACAGAGCACTGAATAAGCAATACGTCTAGCTCGCGGGTGAAGTTCCTGGGTCCTAGACAGTTGCGGTTCTGGCCCCTCTAGCACCCGTACCGAAATCTTGATTTGAGCCCCCCTTCCCTCTGTCTCCCAAAAATTTTCATGCTAAATTTTACAAAAGTTTTCATTTATGAACAAAAATTTTCGCTTATTTAAATCTGACTTTTCTTACTTTATATCGGAAAAGACGTGGGAAAAACAAAATTTCGGATTCGATTTGCTTATATCTGCTACAAACTGCGCACTCTACTTTATCTTGATAAAAGTAAATTATGAAAATTACAAAATGATTACAAATATTAGATTATTTGTTAGAATTTTTGCACCCCTAAGGTTTCTGCGCCCGGGGCAAATGCCCCTGTGCCCCCCCTAGAACCAGCTCTGGTCCTAGAATGAGGGAAGCATTGTTAGTAAGCCTAAGGGTGGCAGAAAAACTAACTCAGCTTACATGCAGATTAAAAAAACATTTTGAAGCTATTAATACTCGCTTTCTTCTTCTTTTTTCAACGTGTTTCTTTCTTTTGCCGTAAGCGAAATTTGAGAGAGAGAATGGTTTGATTATATTTAAGCTTTTTCCTGTTTCTGATATTATTTTTCTTTTTGGTTTCTCATTCTTTCTCTCTTTTCGTTATTTTGTACATTTGCTTAGTTTTTATGTTAATATTAAATATGACTTAATTTGCTTATTTTTCTTTTAAGTATTCAACGTAAAGTAAAGCTTCAATATTAGCTGGAGCGTCCCAGCAAGGCTCGAGCAGATTTTTCCTTGAGAAATGGTTTCTGTTAGGAAATGGTTAATACGTTGTAAGTTCCTGTAATAAATAAACTAAACAAAAATCGCTAAAAAAAAAAGCACAAACACACATTCTTAGATCACGTTCCATAGGACTTATTATGAGTAATTAATTTAAATATTTTGACCATAAAATAAGTTTTTCAAAGAAAAGTGAAGAGCTATTTCATTTATCAATAAGTAAATTAAACCCAAAACAAACGGATATTTTAATAAACAGCCGAGTCCAACTCAAATCGAGCAGAAAACAAGATGAGTAAGGTTGACGCTCCCTATACCTTCTGAATACCAGAATGTAATTTGCACTTTACTGAAAAAGTTTACATAGTTACTCTAAGTTGTCATACTAGTTGGCTACTTTAGTACTAGTAATTAAATTCCCTTCAGTGCATAGAATATAATTGTAAATCATACCGTAGCCATTTTGGAGGGAACCAACATATTCCCCCCGGAAGACTCTCCCCACGGAAATTTCCTCTCGATGTATCCCTTCTTGAAAAATTTTTCACGTGGAAAATTCACCCCGGATAATTCCCACCAATATTCCCTTTGGATAATGTTAGATGACCATCAGAAGGGAAATTGATAGTTGTTTTTTTGGCTGTTTAAGTGTATATACCAATACTTGTAAATTGGTTAGTAGCTTCCCGTTTTTTCAGTTTTCTGCTTGAGGATTCAAATATTGGAGTGTAAGTAAAATTTTGGACAAAATTTGATTATTTGGTTAAAATTTTCGATGAACAGTAGTTTTGTTGAATAAGTTTTTAATAAAAATTTTACTAAAAAAATTCGGGTGGACAGAGACAGGGTATTCTTGTTCATGTGGATGGCAGCTCTGCATGACTTGGTCTTTTTGCGTGACTGAAGCCATCATGACCTCAGCAGTACTGTTCTCTGATGTTTAAATACTTTGTTTACATTTGTTTAAATATATTTAAACATTTTATATGGAAAAGAGAGAAATTACCATTAAAAATTGATTGAAAACAAAGGTCCTGGTAGTAAGTATTACCAACTATCCTCCAAGAATTTCCTGGCAAGGCCCATTATGGCCTGCCTTGCCTTTTTTCCCCTCTATACCGGTAAAAACGTGAATGCAATATTTAAATAAGTCCAGTAATTATAACTTTGGGGATGTTAGCCCCCCCCCCTATAGCCCTCTGCTCATAGTTCGCTTTGATTTAGTTCAACAGCCGCCTAAATACTCCTTGAATATTAAGAACTTATCCAGTAAAACTACTATTCAGCGAAAATTTTGACAAGATAATCAAATCTTGTCTAAAATTTTACTTATAATCTTTAAATTCTCAAGCAGAAAACTGAAAAAGCGGGATGCTACCAACCAATATACAAGTATTTGTATATACACTTTAACAGTAATAATTACCTTTCAATTTCCCTTCTTATGAACATCTGGAACTATCCAGGGGGAAGATGGGTGGGAATTATCCAGGAGGATTTTCATCAGGGTGATCAGGGGGAAATTTTCCAGGGGTAAGATTTTCCAGAGGGATATGACAGTGGAGTGGGGGAAAATACGCCTAGACCAGAATTTGGCTATGATATTCAGTCGCACTTGGAGAATTAATAACCGCTCATGAAAGGATTCAAGGGCGTTATTCCTGGTTTTTCTGCTCAAGAGCTTGCCGGAAAATGTTTTTTGAGCCAACTAATCCGGTCGATTAAATTCAAATCCAACAAAATCTGGCCTTTGTGGTGACCTTCTAAAGTCTATATTTATCTAAAGATATATTTTTACTGCCATGAGAAAAGGCCTTGAAGATATCAAGTGTCACTTGTTCTTTACTTAGTAAAGAATAACATGGCCTCCATGTACTCTTTCTTTCTCCCTAGCCACTTCGTACAGAAGGAGCGATCGTAGAAACTTAACAGAGAGACTTAAGACTTAACTTAACTTAGTTTTTAACTTTTTAAAACTTAACTTAAGAAACTTTTTAAGAGTCAAAATTGGTCGTAACAACAAGAAAGTCTAGTAATTTTGTAAAGCGCAAGTCCTCGAATGACCAAAACGTCGTAAACTTAATAGAGAGAATCAATAGAAACTTAAAAGAAAAATTTAAGAGTCAACAGTGGTCATAACAACAAGAGAGTCTAGTAATTTTGTACAGCGCAAGTCCATGAATGGCCTAAACGTTGTAAACTTAATAGAGGGACTTAATAGAATCTTAAGAAACTTTTCAAGAGTCAAAAGTGGTCCTAACAGCAAGAAAGTCTAGTAATTTGTAAAGCGCAAGTCCTTGAATAACCGAAACGCGGTAAACTTAACAGAGGGGCTTAATAGAAACTTAAAAGAAAAAGTTAAGAGTCAACAGGGGTCATAGCAACAAGAGAGTCTAGTAATTTTGTAAAGCCCAGGTCCATGAATGGCCTAAACGTGGTAAACTTAACAGAGGGACTTAATTGAAACTTAAGAAACTTTTTAAGAATCAAAAGTGGCCATAACAACAAGAAAGTCTAGCAATTTTGTAAAGCGCAAGTCCTTGAATAACCGAAGCGTGGTAAACTTAACAGATTGACTTAATAGAAACTTAAAAGACAAATTTAAGAGTCAACAGTGGTCAACAACAAGAGAGTCAAGTAATTTTGTAAAGCGCAAGTTCATGAATGACCTAAACGTGATGAAGTTAATAAGGAAACTAATAAGAACTTTAGAAACTTTTTGAGAGTCAAGAGTGGTCATAATTACAAGAGAGTAGTAATTTTGTAAGGCGCAAGTCCTCGAATGACCTCAGTGTAGTAAGAATGGTACTGCCTTTACATGTCATACGTAAATCCATTTCTTTTAAGCTACATTTAGCCTATGAACAACGCAGATTGACCCAATAGCGTGAGTCTTTTGTTGCAAAAAGCTCCCAAAACGCATCGGTCACATTTAATTAGGCAATATTCTTTCCTACTTCTATTCATGCAATGTATCTTGTTTGAACAATTATTTCTAAGACTGGATCAAGAAGCCGCACGTGGCTACGGTTATGTATAGAACCAATTACAAACTTTTAAGTAAACCAGTGTTGGCTAATATGCAAAGATGAATAGTTTGAGGGCTAATCCTGTGATTGATTCAGCTCCTAGGTGACCTCTTTTTTGCGTGATTTCATTTGCCTGTCCATTGATGATTTTCCTTCTCCGAAATCTTAGAAATAATGTGGGCGAAAGTGAAAACTGGCATCCGGTATTCCCCTAGTTGGAGAGCTCAGCAACCATTTGCGTTTTTCCGGATTGTATAATTAGCCCCTGAAAGATATATATAGAATATTTAGAGAAATTTAGGACTTTTGGAAATTTAGGGAAAGTACCACAGCAAAGATAAATGGCTGTGATGTTGCGGAGGGTGGATTGGGTCATTTTCCCCTGAGATGCTTCGTGCTATCTTAAATTAGAGTATATGGCCCAAGGAAAATTCTGATGAGCTAATTCTTGGCATTATTACATCAATGACTACAAACGACTGTTATGGTGAGAAATTTTGCGTTGGAGGCGGTAGTGTTGATGCGCAAACGCTGCAAATAGAAGTACACAGTCTTTGGTTCCAATTTTAATATGTTGGTAGTTAAACGTATTAAATCACGACTTTTGTACATTACCTTCGGGTTTTCCAGTACAAATTATATTATATAAAATATATACAGCTATATACAGGTCATATATGGACAATATATAGGGCCTACTGTATCAGCACATACTATTTGTATTGACTACTTTATCAACAATGCCGGGACCAAAAAGGATATCAGTTCAAAAACAGGCATTGACAAAACATTTAAATAGAGTTTTTAGATTGTAACAACATGTTCTTTTTCTAATTTTGTAATAGCTAAGACACGGAATTTATCCTCAGGGTGGAAGATAAATTCCACCTTCTTCAACCTTGAGAAATTTGTTTTTCTAAATTTGTTGGTACACGCGAGTTTCCTCTTTTATAAGCAGAACTGATTTGTTAAAAGTGAAAATGCCCCGCCACAAGTTAGAGCGACGCTTACCACCAAATTATTTTTAGACATCATAAGAGGTTAATTATATCGAAATCTCTATGCATGTTTTGTTCCAAAAATTGTCACTAAACAGTAATGAAGAGACTATAGAAAAAGTCAATATCAATTTTTCAATTTCTCTACTGTATTTTTTTTCTCATTTAGGTCTTTAATGTCTTATTCTTTATATTCAGCTTATATTACACCATAAAAAATGTAATAGTTTTATTATGGTTTATAGTTTAATATGAAATCACCCAACATCGTTCAAACCATTAAACTCAACCATTAAAACTCAAGGAATGGAATACCCAAACCTGCAATGGTACAACACTAAATAGAGCCGAGTAAAAATCAACCCAAAGAGAATTCAACTTACACAAAATTTGGTTACTGGACAAGTTCTAATAAGAAAAACGGTTATAGGAACTATACTTCGTGGAAGAATTTCCCACGAAACAACCCTTTATGATGGACAATGGAAGAAGTACTTGAAAATAGAAGACATTATAGGTGGGTCCAGTATCGCTTTGTAAGCAATCTTTAAAGATATTAAATTATGACAGGACGGTAATGATCCAGATTGTGATAACTTTATCATTGACAATATTTTTACGAGACCCGATGTTTTCCACCTGGAAAATTCCCCCGAGAAATTTCCCCTTTGGAAAATCCCCCTGTAAAATTTCCCCTGAAAGTTAAGAACGAAAATACAGATGAACCCCAAAAGGACAAACAAGCTTACGAGAATGGACTTTATTTGGGCCCTTCCGCAATTGAATGTTGCGGAAAACTCCCCCCCTGATGAAAGTTCCACCCAGATAATTCCCCACCATGGGAAATTCCCCCAAAGTCAAAATTCGATTAGCCACAGAGAAAGTGCAAAATAGGTACCTCAAAATGTCGATCGGACATCTTAACGGGTAACAAAAGACCAAATATCAAAAACGGTTTTAATAAAGGGGTTGGTTGGTCTATAATTCCTTTTGACTTAAAAAAAAAATAGGACTAGAACGCTCACTTTCCGATTAACATCCTCCGATAAGCATCCTCCAAAGCTATGCAGCCACGGGGGAGAGGATAGGGATGAGGAAGGGGCATCCACCCTCCTATACGCAATTAATTCTGCGAATTTTGGGTTTAATATTACTCTTCATTTTCATAATAATAACACCGTAGACCAGAAACATTTCCAGAAATCAAGAGGGATTCAGTTCTACCTCCCCCTGCTTCTTCTCCTTAGAACAGATTTCGTATTTACCTGCAGGCTCTATGAGAATTAGAATGTTTAGGCATTAAAATGCACCATTTGAGGTATCTACCCCTCCAAATTTTATGCCACCACCCTTCTCATAAAAAGCCTATAGCTGGCAAAGCCTACAGCCCTTGACCCAGGGGCTGGAAGTGGGGTTGTTAAACCGGAGGCATGGTTATTTGACCTTTGGACTGTTTTGAACAAAGTTGCTATCTCAAAATTTTATCGAATGCGTTTGGGAAGAATGGGGGGAATTATTTGGAGGGAGGTGTTGGGGGGAATTTTCTATGGGGGAGACTTTCCGAGGGTAATTTTCTCCGGGAAGATTTTCCCGGGGTAATATACCAAGGGGGGGTTTTCGAGGGGGAAGTGCATAGACCCATGATGTAAACTTTGTATAACTTTGAAATGGTGTTTTATTCTGGCTAAGTTGAACCGTTATAATATTCACGCACTAAGAAAGAATTGTTCCCCTGCAGTTTTCTAAGCAGTTTTCTCCTCTTCCTAAAAAAATTAAAGTGCCTAAAATAAGTTTTTTTTCCATCTTTCTATCTGCTCAATTATTTGAGACTCCGAATAGCACATTCCTATATTCTCAGAGATTTTCAAAAAGTGGGGGGGGTAAACTTCAAATCTTATGCTTAAGTGGCACATAACTTCAGGTTTTCAGAAATTAGAAGTTTGAGGAGCTAATGTATCCAACAATTTTGCTTCCAGTCGAATTGGGTCAAACAGAACCAAAACCTCATCTTTTTATATTCTTAAATTTCAAAAGGTTTATTAGAGCTTTTGACAAGCCTTTAGTCTGGTTACCACGTGGGATAGTCCATCAGTTTTTTCATGTTTTCCTTTTTTGTGTATGTGACTTACGCTTGTATTTTGAAGAAGGGGGTATCTTTGTTTGACAATTTGACAGTTCTACCTAAATTTTTCTTATAACCTCCCTGTACAAAACAAGTGTTTTTCAACTAAAAGTAAGGAGCAAAATTAAAACGAACGGAGATTACTCTTTTTATGAAAGGGGCTACCCCCTCCTCAGAACCTCGCTCTTTGCGGTAAAGTTTGACTCTTCGTCACAACTCTGCCTATTAAAATAATTAAAAATTTTGCGTAAAGAGCGAGTTTTTGGAGAGGTGCAGCCCCTTACATATAAATTATAATTTCTGTTCATTTTAAGTTTCGATGTTGCTCCTTACGTTCAGTTGAAACATCCATGATACACCATATGGCAGCAACACTGCCATAATATTCTCCTTACGATGTTGCTCCTTACGTTCAGTTGAAACATCCATGATACACCATATGGCAGCAACACTGCCATAATATTCTCCTTACGATGTTGCTCCTTACGTTCAGTTGAAACATCCATGATACACCATATGGCAGCAACACTGCCATAATATTCTCCTTACGATGTTGCTCCTTACGTTCAGTTGAAACATCCATGATACACCATATGGCAGCAACACTGCCATAATATTCTTATTTAATTCTGTTGTGGGGGGAGCCCCCTCATATTGCTATTTTCAAAGGAAATGTAAGCTGGTCAATATAGGTTATGAGAATCAATGTGTGACTGGTGATCCCTCCCCTTGAAAATAACTTGGCAACTTGTTTTAGCCCCATTATTCAAGAAACGCAAATACGGCCTTTAGGCCGAGGATGATAGTGAGGATTGATAGTGACGAGGCTGCGCAACAGTGATTTCACTCTCTAGAAGGTAATTTCAAATCCTTCAGCATGGTTCATTGAGATTTAGCTGTATAAACAATAATGGTATGTTTATTGCCCCCAAAATATTTCGTAAAAGAGTAACAGGTTATAAGCTATCAAAATATGCATTTCAAGAATTTTGAGTTTCTAACTACCATTCATATTAGCAAACCGGTTTTACAGGTTCTATGAGCTTTCAAAGCAAGATATGTAAAATTTTCAAGTTATTAAAAGTTTTTCGCAGTTATTAGCTCCGGGCAATAAGAATTGTGACATTCAATTAATTTCTATTGTCGCTGTCATGAAATGTCCCCTTGATTTTTAATCTTAAGATTTGAATTTGGAATTTTTATTCCCAAAGGCTGATATTAATGCAAATGAAACTTTTTGGGGGGAGGATAGCTCCATCCCTTCAAGCCCCCCCCCAGCCAAAAAATACCGCTGAAAACGTCTGTACACTTCCCAATAACCATAATTGTGTTTAAACACTGGTCAAAGTTTGTAACTTGCAGCCCCTCCCCCGGGGACTGTGGGGGAGTAAGGCATCCCCAAAGACATAGTTATTACGGTTTTCTTCTATGCTGAACAAAATGGCTATCTCAAAATGTTCGTCCGTTCACTTTGGGGAAAAATGAGTGTGGGAGGGGAACTAGGTGCTTTCCAATTTCTTGGTCACTTGAAAAGGGCACTGGAATTTTTAATTTCCGTTAAAATGAGCCCTCTTGCGACATTCTAGGACCACTTGGTCGATACGATGACCCCTGGAAGAAAAAAAAAATAAACACGCACCCGTGATCGGTCTTCTGGCGAAAAATACGAAGTTCCACATTTTTGTAGATAGATTTTTGTAGATTCAATGACTTTTAGGGGGTATTTTCGCCTATTTTCCGAAATAAGGCAAACTTTCTCAGGCTCGTAACTTTTGATGACGAAGACTAAATTTGATTCAACTTATAAATTTAAAATTAGCATGGAAATCCAATTCTTTTGATATATCTTGTAGTATCAAAATTCCGTTTTTCGTTTACTATTCCGTTTCGTTTACTATTGAGCCGGGTCGCTTCTTACTACAGTTCGTTACCACGAACTGTTTGATAAAAATTCCCTTTTTTAGAGTTTCGTTCACTATTGTGCCGGATCTCTCCTTACTACAGCTCGTTACCACGAACTGTTTGATAAAATTAAGGACTTTGTCTTAAGGAGCACAAGAAAGGCAATTGGAGACCACAGAACCAAATGGGAAGGTAGAATGCTCCTGGACTTAAATTATGCTGATGATTTAAGCATGTTCAATGAAAGTGTGAGTAAAATGAATGAAGTTTTAGATGTTTTAGTGAGTTCAGGGTGCTGAGTATGTTCCAAAATTAATGTTAAGAAGACTAAGTCACTAAGGTTAGGAATAAGTAAAGATGAAAAGGTGACGTTGGATAACGAAAAGATTGATCAGGTGGGCAGCTTCACTTACCTTGGTAGTATCATTAGTAAAGACGGTGGGAGCAGTCAAGATGTTAAAAGTAGAACCTGGGCTAAGGCCCAGGGTGTTTCTTCATAGTTAAAAAAAAGTTGGAAGATTAGGAAGATATGTCCGCAAACCATGATTAGAATGTTGGAATCTGCAGTGATGACAGTGGTCAAATCAAACAGTTCGTGGTAACGAACTGTAGTAAGGAGCGACCCGGCTCAATAGTAAACGAAACTCTAAAAAACGGAATTTCGATGCTAAAAGATATATCAAAAGAATCGGATTTTTATGCTGATTTCAAATATATAAGTTTCATCAAGTTTAGTTATTGTCATCAAAAGTTACGAGCCTGAGAAAATTTGCCTTATTTTGGAAAATAGGGGGTAACACCCCCTAAAAGTCATAGTATCTTAACGAAAATTACATCATCGCATTCAGCGTATCAGAGAACCCTATAGAAAAAATTTCAAGGTCCAATCTACAAAAATGTGGAATTTCGTATTTTTTGCCAGAAGACAAATCACGGGTGCGTGTTTATTTGTTTTTTTTTTTTTTTTTTTTTTCCCAGGGGTCATCGTATCGACCAAGTGGTCCTAGAGTGTTGCAAGAGGGCTCATTCTAACGGAAATGAAAAGTTCTAGTGCCCTTTTTAAGTGACCAAAAAAATTGGAGGGCACCTAGGCCCCCTCCCACGCTCATTTTTTGCCCAAAGTCAACGGATCAAAATTTTGAGATAGCCATTTTGTTCCGCATAGTCGAAAACCATAATGACTATGTCTTTCGGGATGACTTACCCCCCACAGTCCCTGGGGGAGGGGCTGCAAGTTACAAACTTTGACCAATGTTTACATACAGTAATGGTTACTGGGAAGTGTATCGACGTTATCAGGGGGATTTTTTTGGTTTGGGTGTGGGGTTCAGGGGAGGGGGCTATATGGGAGGATCTTTACTTGGAGGAGTATTTCATGGGGGAAGAGAAATTCAATGAAAAGGGCGCAGGACTTTCTAGCATTACTATAAAAAAAACAATGAAAATATAAACATGAAAAAGTTTTTTCAATTGAAAGTAAGGAGAAGCACTAAAACTTAAAAAGGAACAGAGATTATTACGCATATGAGGGGTTCTAAAAATACTTTAGCATAACGAGCGAGGTATTTAGGAGGAGATAAACACTTCACTCTTTATGCTAAAATTTTTTTAAATAATTTCAACTATTTATTCTACGGCCTTTCTGATTCAGGGGTCATTCTTAAAGAATTGGGATAAAACAAGATTTAGTGTGAAGAGCGAGGTATTAACGAGGGGACCAACCCCCTCATATATATAATCAAAAATATAAGAATATAAAAGTTTGTTACGTAAGTTAATTCTTAAGTTACGTTTTTTTTTTTACTAATAAAAACGTTCGTTAAAAATAAAAGATCTAGTTGCCTTTTTAAGTAACCGAAAAATTGGAGGGCAACAAGACCTCCTTCCCCACCCCTTATTTCTCAAAATCGTCTGAACAAAACTAAGAGAAAGCCATTTAGCCAAAAACAGAATTAATATGCAAATTTCATTTTAATAGTTTATGTACGGAGAGCCAAAATCAGTCATGCATTAATTAAAAAACTTTCAGAAATTAAATAAAAAAAACAAGTTTTTTTAAATGAAAGTAAGGAGCGACATTAAAACTTAAAACGAACAGAAATTACTCCGTATATGAAAGGGGCTTTTCCTCCTCGACACCCCGCTCCTTGCGCTAAAGTTTGATTCTTTCTCGCAACTCTACTTTTTAAAACAATAAAAAAACAATAAAAACAATAAAACAATAATAAAAACAATTGTTTCAAACTCGTTTTGCATTTAGCCTTTTACTAAAGCTTTCTGTTTTCTCTTTTGCATTTTCGTTGCTTTAGTTTAAGTCTTTCGATTTTTCTTATTTAGGTTCTATTTTATAAGTGTTCGACTTGACTTTTATTATTACTAATTTTTTTTATCTCTTCAATTATATTCTGGAACTAAATTTCCTTTTGACTCTTTCTCTCAACTCTACTTTTTAAAACAGTAAAAAACTTTAGCGTAAAGAGTGGGGTGTTGAGGAGGGAACAGCCCCTTTCATATACGAAGTAACGTCTGTTCGTTTTAAATTTTAATGTCGCTACTTACTTTCGATATTTTGGTAACTTAAGAAGGCAACTAGAACGTTTAATTTATTATGAATATTTTATTAGCAAAAGATATACGTAACTTACGAATTAGCTAACGTAATGAACTTCTATTTTCGTATGGTTTTATTACGTATATGAGGGGTTTCGCCCCCTCGTTAGTACCTCGCTCTTTACAACAAACCTTAAATTTTGTCCCAATTCCTTAAGAATGACCCCCTTAATCACAAAGGCCGTAGAATAAATAGTTGAAATTACTAAAAATGCATAAGCGTAAAGAGCGGGGTATTAGGAGGAGGTGAACCCCTCATATAATCTATAATTTCTGTTCGTTTTAAGTTTTAATCCTGCTTCTTACTTTCAGTTTAAAATTTTTTTTCACATTTATTTTTCATTGTTTTTTTTTAAATAATGCTAGAAAATCCTGTGCCCCCTATATAGAAATTTTCCTCCCCCATGATAAATTCCTCCATGGAATTTTTTTCCCACATAGCCCTCTCCCCTCAATCCCCCACCAACCAAAAATCCCCTTGAAATCGTCTGTACACTTCCCAATAATCATTATTGTATGTAAGCACTGGTCAAAGTTTGTAACTTGTAGCCCCTCCCACGGGGACTCCGGAGGAGCAAGTCGTCCCAAAGACATAGTTATAAAGCTTTTCTACTATGTTGAATAAAAAGGCTATCTCAGAATTTCGATCCTTTGACTTTGGGAAAAAATCAACGTAGGAGGGGCTTAGGTGCCCTCCAATTTTTTGGTCACTTAAAAAGGGCACTAGAACTTTTCATTTCAATTATAATGAGCCCTCTCGCAACATTCTAGAACCACTGAGTTGATACAATCACCCCTAAAAAAAACAAAAAAACAAAACAAGAAACAAATAAACACGCATCCGTGATCTGTGTTCTGGCAAAAAATAAAAAAATCCACATTTTTATAGATTTGAGCTTGAAACTTATACAGTAGGGTTCTCTGATACGCTGAATCTGATGGTGTGATTTTCGTTAAGATTCCATGACTTTTAGGGAGTGTGTTCCATCTATTTTGTAAAATAAGGCAAATATTCTCAGGCTCCTAACTTTTGATGAATTAGACTAGACTTGACGAAACTTATATATTTAAAATCAGCATTAAAATACGATTCTATTGATGTACATATTAGTATCAAATTTTGTTTTTTAGAGTTTTGGTTACTATTGAGCCGGGTCCCCCCTTACTGCAGTTCGTTACCACGAACTGTTTGATAAGTTCGTTACTTGGAAACTATTTTTTTCTGGTTTCTTTAAATTTTCAACCTCATCGCTTATTACGTAGACAAGAGTTGTTTTCTGTTAAAGCTGTCCCCATGTATAATTTAAGCATTAAACAACTCCCCATGTGTAAACTGAGAAGGCATAAGGGACTGTATTGAAATGTTCCGTACATTATGTTCCCCCTCAATGAACAAACCTTTGCGTAACGTCTTGCTCTAACGTCTTTGCTCTAACGTCGAGGAGGGGGCTGGAGAGTTCCTCCTCCTCTTCTCTTTTAAAAGGTTCCTATAAAGAGTCAATTTCCTTTGATGAATTCAGCTTGTTCAAAAATTATAAAATCAGATGATAATTTCCCTAAATTGGTTTATTATAATTCGCGATATTTGAGGCACTGTTTCTGTAATGAATAGTAACGGATTTTTATAGTAACCTATTTATAGTAACCTATTACTAAAATAGTACTAATAAAATAGTTACTAAAAATAGTAACCTATTACAGTAAACTACTTACAGTTCGTTACCACGATCTCTAAAGCTTTTAGAACTTTTGAAAAAGCTTCCTATTCTAATTAAATGGCTCCTGTGTTTCAGTTGCCGTTCTTAAGAAATCGGTCCAAAATCTTTAGCTTAAATAGCAAGGTATTGAGGAGGAGGCAATTTTAATATAAGAAATAATCTTTGTTCCTTTAATTTCTAATATTGCTCCTTACTATCAGTTAAAAAACTTGTTTTTAATTTAATGTCTAGTTGTTTTTCAAATAATCACGGTAAACTCCACCGTGGAATTTCATCCCGCTTCCATACAGTCTCATCCTTGCCAAAAATACCCCCCCCTTAAAGTTTCTTGCCGGCGATTTAGCCTGAAAATAGCCCCCGGGTAATTTCCCTGGAACATCTCCACATGCAAAATTGAGTTGCCAAAGATAATGTAAGACAATTATCTTATCTTGGAAAATTGTACTTATCGGTTGTATGCTTTAATTTTGTGTAAATTAATTTGAACTTCATCAAGTAAAGTTCTAAAATATTTTCTTAATTATAAACATTTATGTCTTTATTCATGTACGTTTGAGCTATCACTCCGCTCTTCGGAAACTAAGCTTTAAAATTGTCTTTAGTTAATTGGAAAAGAGATATTACTGTCTTTTATTTCCTTTGTAAAAAAAACGTTTACCTTAATTCTAATGGTTTATAGTCCAATTACGGTTTCTGGTTAATTTTTGTGGTGCACTTTTGGTAGCCAGTCTCATTATTCCTTCTGCTTATGTCAGAAGGTGAAGCCAAATAACGCCTTTTTTTTACCCGTAACTGCTCAATCCAATTGTGAGCAACTAAAGAGAACGACAAGCCTAATTGGTTCTTTTGACTGAAATTTTAAGCCAGTAAAAAGAACAAAAGGTTTCCTAAAAGTAAGCTCTCTTTTTCTCAGATTTACTTTAACTTATGGAACTACACCCATTTGATTCAGTAGATAAAATAAATATATATGAATATGTTTAAATTATGTAATAGATAATTCAAAACAACCTACAACCAAATTTGACTTACAATCCCCTCCCCAGAGAGACTAAAAGGGCTATACCATTAATTTGAAGAAGAAAACACTTTCAAAGAATTTTTAGAACAGTAGGATGACAATTTAAGTACAAACAGTGAGTATTTAGTCACATGCTAATGTGTTTATTTCGAGGGAGGCTTTGTTCGTCGTAACCTCCCAAAACCGTCAAATTATGTAAAATAGAAAATTCGCAAGGAATTTGACATTTCAGAGGGGAAATTTCCCATGCCTGTAAACATTCGCTCGCAAGTCAGAATTAACTAAAATAACCTTATCTATTAAAGTATTTTTTTGTTCAGCGTGATAAGATGTTCCGCAATAATTCGTCACTGTGCCGAACCTAAAATAAACTACGCACTTTACACGTACTTCCTATTGTTCCAAGAAATTACTAATTCTTTTTTTCCTTGTTTGTACTTTTTTGTACGGAAAACAACACGGTTTTATCAGATATATTTTAGCCGCATGCATTTTAACTATGACAGTCACAAAAAAGTATTGGTAATGTTCGAAAAAATGTTTTTATCTGAAGAGTGTAATAGATTTTCAAATATTGAACCTTTTTTACATATTTATGCGTTTATTTTATACTTTATGGGTTGGGAAAAAATAACTCGCCTGCTTTCCGTCAGAGCGGCTTCTACTTCTTCAGCTATAAAAGATTAGACCTTCTTCAAATAATGATTTTTTTTTTTTCTTTTTTAATAGAGGCGTGAGCCTATCACTTCTCTAAGGACTTTGTTCATGAGGAATTATTGTAAGAGAGACCACTCATTGAAAATTGCAAAAAATAGGTTAATCGCAAGCAGGGTCTATCCCGGATTTTTTCTAGGGGGAGGGGGTTACAAAAGAATTTTTCGGAGGGGGGGGTACGAAAAAAATTTTTTAAACGCATCAAAACTGTGTTTATGTTCATTTTTTGTTGTGTTTTCACGAGTGGGACAAACATTTTGGGGGAGGTGGGTTCAAACCCCTAACCCCCTGGATACGGCATTGATCCTAAGGATATTATAATCAATTAAAACGAAACTCGTAAAAATTTGACCCTGCGCACGTTCTGGACATCATTAAGTAAAAAAAATTACAAACTATGAACATAAATGAGCCATCCCAGGAACTTTGATTTGACCCACATAGACCTAAATGTACGTAATATACTTTTTTAATGCTTAGTTGGAATGAGGTCGTCCCAATTACACGAGGTCTGTGTTTACTCATCTTAGACTATGTCTATCCCAAAAACCTAATTTGTTTCAATTATCCTCTGATTAAATACATTCCCAAGTTTTTTTTTTCTTTCCCACTTTGTTGTGGTAATTAACCCTGAGTGACCACACGTGAACTCTTCATTAAAGGGAGTTCTCAAAATAATGTCGTGATCCAGAAAAGACCAGCCTCTTTGCTGCGCTGTTTTTCTTAGGACGCTGCGCTATTAAAGTTAAACTTGATATATATGCCACAATCAGATCAGAATTGATGGACTGAACTGCATTTGCTTGCTTGTGTTCGAGCAGAATAAATAACGTATTAATATCAGTGAGGACTTGGAGATTTGGTGAGTAGAATTTCTAGTGAAAAAGAATATTCGGTGAGTAGGAATTGCGAGTATTTTGTAAGCCAAGTAAACTTCGTGGAGTGGTTTGTGCTCAGCTTCGATGGTATTAAGCTGCGTTTATGCACTGTCCGTTTTGGATTAATATCGGGCACAATGGGTATTCTATTCAAGCCTTATAGGGGATAAAATCGGGAAGACTGAAGATAAAGTTGGTCTTCCGTCGCTTCTATCGAGCGACTAAAAAGAAATTGGATGCTGAATCAACATTATTAAGACTACCCTGTAGTTATGCTCTATTAGACCCTCAATTCAAAACAATATCCATTTACTTATAATTGTAACTATCTAGTTTAAGCCCCACCACTTCTTAGAATAAAAAAATAAAATAAAATGATTTTTTATTACGCTTTCCATTTATCAGACTTTCAGAATTACTTCCAGAGTCACACCGTCCCTGCCCCCTCCCCAACAGCCTGGAATAAGCCCTAAGCCATATAGAAAGATTTGCTTATTTTGTTTGGTATTGTTTTGAACTAGTATTATTTTGTATTAAGCGCCAACAGCTGATGAGAAACAAGCACATGAAATGATGTAAACCAACCAAATCAGCGAACCTGTGAATCTGGGCTATGGCCTATAGCGTATTGCAGGAAATAGGTAGTTTTTAAGAGTTATTTAGTTACTAAAAGTTAAATTTAGTAAACCTGATATAGACACAATCTCATCTGGAACAGAGTCCTGACTACACCCTTGCCTTGAGTATTCTTTAGTGTATTCTTGCAAGTACATATATATATATATATATATATATATATATATATATATATATATATATATATATATATATATATATATATATATATATATATATATATATATATATATATATATATATATATATATATATATATATATATATATATATATATATATATATATATATATATATATATATATATATATATATTTTGTGTGTGTTTGTGCTGTTGCATTGGTGATTTCTCTTTTCATGATATATATATATATATATATATATATATATATATATATATATATATATATATATATATATATATGTATATATATATATATATATATATATATATATATATATATATATATATATATATATATATATATATAAATAAGGGCTGTTGAAAATCTTTACCAAAAGTAAACAGAAAAGTTTAGTTTGGTTTGAACCTTAAATTTCTGGGCACAATTTGAAATCTTTTTGGAACTTTAAATGTAACTTTTGTTTTACTTTTAGTTTGATGCGATTATTCATTTGAATTAGTTTCACATTATTCAAACCCTTGATCATATTAAATAATTCCGTGCTCATAGAACCCTGTAAAACTAGTGCTTTACTATGTCAATAAAAAGACATCTAGACAGGCAAGAATTGATCAAATTCATGGATCATTTATTCAAAGGGTCAGTAGAAATCAAACAATTTGCCAATGGTCCATGAATTTGCTTAGAACTAAGGTCTTTCGTATACCCAAGACGTTCCCTATGCCCAATACCTTCCCTATATCCAAGTTTATTTATTCTTTTATTCCAAGTCTTTTATTCTATAAAGAAATTACTTATTGTGCGTTTATCTAGTTCAATGTAGGACTTCTTTCAAAATATCCACAAAACTGTCAATTTTTTGATGAATTAACATCCGATCGGTCTTCCTTTTTAAGTCCCTTGTTTGCAGGTTTGTATTGTTAAAAAGTCCAATGTGAATAGTTGATTCTATAATAGTTAAGGGACTAACATGTGCAAAATAGAGGGTTTAAAGACATCACCATGGAACAATTCTCCTCGTTTAATAACCCAACAACTTGATTGGCACTGGATGGTCCACAATCGGTTATTGTCTTTGATTATGTCCAAATCATACAAACAAATAATCAACTGAATGGCGTGAATATTTACATAACCCTAACCGCATTTGAGGTTGATACACTTTGTAATAAGTAATAATTAACTCAAGCTTTCTTGACTGATATTATAGCGGAATTTTGCGTAAATATAGCCCCCTTTAACCATGAATGAAGCCACCAATTGTAAAAACATCAATGACCGTGACTGCTGCTTCAATACTTCAAGGCATGAACAAATGACTTGATTAAGAATAAGAGAAGGTGAATAAAAATCACTAGTTTTTAGTAGTTTTTATTGATAATGGGAAATCGTGGGAGGTTACACCCTCATTCCAATGCATATTTGTTGTACTTATCAATAAAGAAAGCATATGTATATATAAACATATATATATATATATATATATATATATATATATATATATATATATATATATATATATATATATATATATATATATATATATATATATATATATATATATATATATATATATATATATATATATATATATATATATATATATATATATTATATATATATATATATTATATATTTATATTATATATTATATATATATATATATATATATATATATATATTATATATATATATATATATTATATATTTATATTATATATTTATATATATATATATATATATATATATGTATATATATATATATATATTATATATATATATGTATATATATAAATGTATGTATATATATATATATATATATATATATATATATATATATATATATATATATATATATATATATATATATATATATATATATATATATATATGTATGTATAAATATATATTACTTATGTGAAGGCTGGAGTCAATACAAATAATTTTAAATACTACTAAAAGTTGGCAATAATAAACTAAATTAATATTGCAGACCAAACATAGTGAGTAGATTTTTTTTTTAACCAAAAAATATACTTAAGAAGAAACTTATAAATTGAATTTCCTCTGCAAATTAGCATTAATGTTGGAGTCGGAGCTCTTATTTCTTTAAAGAAAATGTAAGGAGTCTGAGCAGCTCCTTTGATAACCCCTACATCCATGACCGCTGGGGTTGACGCAAACTAGGGTCTGAGTGAAGTTACCCTCCTGCTCCATAGCAAATTATGTCCCTGTTAGATACCTAAAAAGGGGCGGGGGAGCTGCTAAGACATCTGTTTGCTCCGGATTTTGGAGATATCAAAAAGAGTGGACTTTTCCTTCTTTTTTTTCTCTTGATCATTTAGTTTTCACGAAGAAGCCTCTTTAATGCAGCCCCTATCCCCTCCTCTTAAGAAAATACGAGCATTTACGAGAGGAAATTTCTATTACACCCATTGTTATATGGTTTATATTTTTAGTGTTTCTTTTCCTTCTCCCCTTTTTCTTACTAAAAATACTCTCTTTATGTTTTAGTGCATAATGGGAAAATATACGTATGAAGCTAGTGCAATTGTGTTCACTATAAGTTTCCTTATGATGATTTCAAGTCCTCCAGTGGATGGTCATGCCTTGGGGCATCATCTTAGTAAGCGTTCATTCTTTGATCTACAATGCAAAGGGTATTATGATAAACAGATCTTTGCTAAATTGGATCGTGTTTGCTATGACTGCTATAATATCTTTCGGGACCCTGAGATCCATCAACTTTGCAGGTAAGTGTCTTTGCATAATTTCCACCCATGGGGACTAAGCTCCTCAGTCCACTAATTTGCAGGATCTAACCCTCCCATCCCCCCAGGGGAATACTATACTATGGGACAGGAGCGGGGAGTAACTATCCCTCCAGACTCAGAGTTGCCCCACCAGGCCCCAGTTTCCCCCCCCCCCCATCCCTGAGCTGAAAGCTAGTTTCTTCAAAAATCTTGTCAAAACTCAGATAAGCCTGCATAATTTAAGCATCCAGAGAAGCAGACAAGTTTTCTTTAGTATGCCTTTGCCTTTATGGTACTGTTTGGCTCATTTTTCAGTTTCATTTTCACTTAATTTGGGAATATTGGCTCCAACTTTTCCCTCCTCCCTTTAGAACTTTGACAAAATTATGCAACTGCCCCCACCCCCCTGCTCCCTGAGAAGCTTTTAGAATCTCTTTCAAGATTCTTGCTGCATACTTCTAGTAATATTTAGGCTTTCATATTAGTATTTTCGTTAATCTAATCATTAAGAATAATTAAGAATAATCATTAGGTCAATCATTAGAATCCCTTTTTTTTTACTTCACCGATCGTTAACAAGTAGATGACAAGTAGTTGACATGAGAAAGAAAAAAAAAAGTCCATTGTCTTGCAAATTTTTGTTGTGATTCAGTTATTGGATCCATCCCTTAACAAATTCCATGAATTTAGCTAGATCACATGTTAATGCAAGAAACAAATGTAATAGGGAAGTTTCTACTCTAAAAAAAAGCTTAGACCCTTAATATTTCTAAATATATTTCATTTGTTCGGTATAATGACAGCTCCTTATCTTGTATTTGTATGAAATCCTTGTTCAGGATTTGTATGAAATTAGTTCAAGTGAAGCAAACTAGTCTTACCAAAGAAGAATTTTCAAAATACAAACAATGCAAAATAATAGACCAGGTTAACAATAAGCCAGGCACCTTTATTTTTGCCCGGAAGCGAAATCATTATTTTTTGTGTCCGCTATGCGTTAGTAAAAAAAAAATTGAAGGCGCAGTTATAATTAGAAACACATAATAAAAACTGTTTTAGTCATAATTACCTATTATTTATTTTTATGATAAAGAGCTTTGTCTAGTAATACACAGCCATCTGGAACCAATTACATAGTTATCTATTCACCAAATTACAGGGGACTACTTGTCAAACGTCTTGTGAATTGTAGCCTTCGTTTTTTACTAGCTTAAAATTTAACTCAGGTGAACCAATCAAATGTAATTTTACTTGCTTTTTCGGTAAATGTTTAGTTTCGTCACAAGTGCTGCGAAGTAGCATAGTTTCCGGTTTAGAGCACTTAGAAATGCTAATTCTAGAAGCGCATCCATTTCTGGTTGACCCTCCTCCTCCTTGTTGCAAACTAAAAATGCGTAAAGTGGGCTTGCTTACAGGTAACATTACCAATAGAGCGAAGCGTATTAGTCCATGAGCCCCGCGGTCAGCGGGCGAGGTCTGTATTCTATATTTATTTAATTAACCTCGTTTGAGTTTTTTTTATATTTTTATCACTCTTTGTTGAATAAATATAGAATACAAACCTCGCCCCGCTGCCCGAGGGGCTCATGGACTAATACGCTTCGCTCTATAGGCAATGTTACCTGTAAGCAAGCTCACTTTATGCATTTTTAGTCTCGTTGGAGAAGGATTTGAGAAAGCTAAAAATGGATGCGCTTCTCTAATAATGACAAAGAAACAATATGCGATCATCAGAATCTTGCTATATGCAGTAATACGCAGTTTAGACAGCTTGTGACGAAACTAAACATTTACCGCTTTTTCTTTCCTGGCTTTAAATTTTATATAAGAAAACAGGTAAGAAAATCTGAGTTTTTAAAAGCAAAGTTATTTGGCCTTCCTCTGTAACACAAGCTTAAGGAATGGAACATGTCAAAAATCTTATGACCTCCTTTTTTTAGATAAGCTTAAGGAATTAGGGCCAGAGGCGCCATTTGGGGTGGGCAAATGCCCACCCCAGATTTTCCAGGGGGCCCAAGCTTCCACCAAAAAGGGCCCTTTTCCGACCATAATTATCCATTATGTCCAGTATAATCCATTCTGTTCAAATGAGTTGAACTAACTGCACGCCTATTAGCCAAAGAGCATAATTACCTGACGACCCTTGGGGTATTACGCTATTTGTTATTAATCATTGTAAACTTTGAAAGTAGGTTAGATTCATAATAAAAGTCTCAAGTTCTGTCAAATGCCCCATACCCACCCCAAGATTTGGCCCAAACGGCGCCTCTGATTAGGGCAGATCCAGGGGTTGTTTTTAAGGGCATGTGCCCTCCAGAATGTCAAAAATTCCACAAATTACATGGTCAAGTCAAGCTTGTATAGTCAAGCTTTGGAAAGAAAAATTTAAGTTTTATATGGGTTTCAATGCCTTAGTCCTGCTTTAAGCCGTTGCGTTGCGTTGGTTTTTGCGTTGTGTGTCCCTCGCTTGAATATTTTTTCATAATCTAACTGGTATATTTCACCTGGTTTTGTGACATTTTTTAAGCGAGGAGGAGGAATCACGGAAAAGTGTAAGAGTTCCTAAGACTAGGGTCATTTTACAACTATCGGACAAGCACTTAACACAATGATGTTACAGCACACAGCTTTGATAGCACTTAATCACTTTTATATTTTAGGGCAGATTGTTTCACTACGAAGTATTTCAAGGCATGCAAAGACACTTTAATGCTAGCAGAGGACGACGAAACCATTAAAGATTGGCTTAATGTTATTCACGGTCACGTTGCATTCTAATTGCACATCTGCTCACTGAAATATACTTAATTATTCTATATAGGTATTTCACATTCACTCACTGCTTCACAAGCTTTTTATTTGATTCTGAGAACTAGGTCTTTAACATTGGCTATTTCCATAAAAAAAAGAAATCAGTCCTAATTGATTAACTATATGTATAGTAAGACTTGACTGATTGTCGTCATAAGCAATTTTTGATTCTTTTCTCACTCTCTTTTTAGCCATCTTTGTTTGGACATTCTTTTTCTCAGAATTGAAAAACGCATGCTTTTTTGCAACATAGTCAATTTGCTTATTATGCACATGGGTAGTACGTACATTGAATCTTGTTCTGAGAGGAGGTGGTGGTATTTACAATGTGAATTTGGAGGGTCAACACTTTCCACCACCCAGTGAACATTCCAGACCTCATCATGTGCCCACAGCGTAGTCACACGTAGCAAACTTCTGCCGCGCATGCGACAGTCCTTACGACTTTTTGAATCGTTTTGCCCTGCTCGGCATGCGCCACCTGGCGTACCTGATTTTCTAAAATTTGGGGATCCTTCTTGTAAACTATACGGAAACTAAATGAAAATAGGGAAAACTGGTTGTTTGAGGGAGCTTTGACGATTTAAAACTGATTGATCAGAAAATGTAAAAACTATAAAAGGTACTTGTAACTAAAGGAAACACACTCAAGAATTACGCTTAGGTTAAATCTGAGAAAACCGGTTTCATAGTCACAAAGACAAGTGACAAAACAGATGGGAAATATACAATTTGGGCTATATATTTGTAAATTAGGGGTAGGTGACGTATTTAACAGTGTAAAGTTAGAAAACCGTCCAACTGTCTAGGGTTAAACGGGAAGCAGATCTTCCTCGTCTGGGGTGGAAAGATGTCATAAAGAAATATTTAAAGGAAATGAGAACTTCTTGGGAGGGTGAAAAAAGGGAGGCTCTAAATAGAGAGCTTGGTGCTGAGGTGAGTTGTTAGTAGTAGTCGTAGTAGTAGAAGTTAGAAAACAATACTTAGCCTACTTCATAATATACAGAACAGTTGCAGCTAACATATTTTGCATGCTGACCCGCTATACTTTACCCCCACCCTTAATGTGCAAATATATAGCTCAAACCATATATTTCGAGTCTATTCTAATACTTGTCTAACCTAAGCGTAATTCATGTGGGTTTTCGTTTAATTAACTAGAACCCTATAAATTAGGTACGAAGCTTCTAGCTAACCCCCCCCCCCCACTCACACCTCTGTGTGAGTGGGGGGCTACCTCACACCTCTCTACCCCTGTTAATTATTGGCAACAATAATTCTTCGTATAGGGGGGTTACCTCACACCTATGTGCCCTATTCACTACTGGTAACAATAATTCTTCGTATAGGATGCAGCAATCATATATTTGTAATATTTGTCATGTTATAAGCTATCAACCAAATTAATAGTTGTAGTAGATTTCAGCTTCTTGTATTTATGAAATTTTCATTTTTGATACTTATTTTATTCATTGGTGCTTTTTCCCCAAAACCACACTGCCTTTTCTATGATGAAACAAATAAAAGTCTCAAATAGGGACAGGTTCTTTTATTAGACAGTAAAATAAATATATAAGTGTATATATATATATATATATATATATATATATATATATATATATATATATATATATATATATATATATATATATATATATATATATATATATATATATATATATATATATATATATATATATATATATATATATATATATATATATATATATGACATTCGGTCATCATCATCAGTAGAGTACCTAATTCTACTGATGATGATGACCAACTGTGTCATCAAACTGTCTAGAGCTTTTTTATATATATTTATTTTACTCTCTAATAAAGTGACCTGTCCCTATTTGGAACTCTTATTTGTATCGTCATTTTATTCACTCTCAGATTTTCTTTTTCATTGCTGATTGATGTTATTTAAATTATAAGATTTTGTTCACATCAAGCACTAGATGGGGGATAACAGACACATAACCAGAATAGGGGCCATCGTGTCTTTTCCTCTTCCTCTTTGTCCAAAAACTCAAGATTCTTGGTACTTTTTTACAGAATGCTTTATATTTTTTGCTTGATTTGCTTGTTTGAAATGATAAAAAAGATGAAAGGCTTAAGAGAAGACTTCGAAAGTTTTAGAGAAATATAGAACGACGCATACAGGGAACAGAGCTTAAATCTAATCGGCAGAATCGTAGCTGATGGAATAAATTGGTAGTTGGAAAGAGCTCTGTGTATGGTGGAGCATAGATTACCTATAATTTCTTGCACATCCACCAATCACCAAAGGAGCCAAATTCCAAAAGTACAAGGGAATTTATTTACATTTTAGAATCTTTATAATTCTCCCATTGGTATTTTCTCGTTTTGCAGCGCTGAAATTAATGTTTCACTTTCTTACTGTTTAGTTTTAGGTCAATTTTGTCACCCAAAAGCAATTTGTAATTTGGCTCATTTACGAAACTCAGTTGGTTCTGGCCCAAAATTGAACATATCACATAATTTACATTCTTTGCCCCGGGGGCTGTGGGGACATGGCATCCCTAGAGGCATAGCTATTCACTTTGAAACTATTTCGAATAAAATAGCTTTTTAAGACCTTTGTCAGTGTTAAGGGTTTAAATTTAATCAGCAAATCTGCAAAATTACAAAATTATAAGGAAAACCACATACATTTTAGAATTCTCCCACTAAAATTTACCTGTCCTACAACACTGGAATTAATAATTCGTCTTCTTCCTGTTATGTTTTAGGTTAATCTTCTCGCCGAAAAGCAATTTAGAATTGATTCATTCATGGTACCCAAAAAAATAGTATAGAAAATTGGGTCTATAACGCCAAAATAGGGTTCCATATATGAGTTTAGATTTTAGAACTATTTAAGTTACACAGACAGTATAACTTAATGGTAAAAAAAAGAAACATATCAGTATTTCATATTTAAGCTAAAAATATTTATTGAAACCATTTTAACCTTCAGATATAGTAGACAACATGGAAAGATCAAGTTGAGTTTTTAATGTTGTTCACTAACCTGGTCTTTACCTAAATATGTCATTCAGTCCAATACATTGCCCTTTACAATTCTAATGACTTCAATATGTTACTCCATTTAATCCCTCATATTTGAGAACAGCTCCAACTGTGCTAGAAGGCTAAAGAAATGACAAATCTCGACCGACCATCATATCTTAATGCTTACAAGATTTTTTACACTGCCCTTGACGAAGGCTGTTAACTTTCCCGTATAATTTGTGATTAAAGGACACTCGTCCACTGTCTTCTTCTACAAGTGTGTCCTGTGTGACAGTGCAGTAGCGGATCGGAATATATTGCGTTGTTTCATCAAAAGGTACACAGTTCGGTCCAATTATCGAAAGGAAAACAGGTCAAGAACCGATTACTTGGAAAACAGCTTCATCTGGTATTGCACTTCTATCTGGTACGATTTTCCTGTGGATACTATTCCTACAAATCCCTCTGTTGATTCCTTCAAAAGAAGGTTCAGCGGACATTTAAAACTTCGAGGTTACGGAACGAGGTAAAGGATTAGTGGTATATCAAATACCTTTAAGTACCTGGCGCCGTGAATATAGGAATTAAAAAAAAGTAAAAAAAAATGAAAATAAGCTCTTGATCCCTATGCAGTTGATAAATTTGAGTATTCATATAGTCAAAACTTTCTATCAGTACTTCCCATTAGTTATATATCAGTACATGATATGAGTAGCAGTACATACGAATGAACGATAATACATTATAATATACCAGAAAATATTCATTCTGTGTCTACATGCCAAGTGGTATGGTTCTATGTATCCCCCCCAAAGACGCACACAAGTTTCCCTGCAATAAAAATATTTTACTCGCTGCTTTTTATTCTCAGCTGATCATTTCATACATGATTTGACTAGTTCCTGACTATTCGATTTTGACTAATATGATTTTGACTAATTCCTTTAAAATCAGCAGTTTCCTTTACATACCCATCCTCCAATGCTTGACTAACAGTTTGCTAGTGCCCAAGAGGTCCCGTTTTAATGGTATGTTGCTTATGAAATTGCTTATGAAAGTTTTCTCGCCGTTGGGGGTTTATTTTATAATTTTAAGCGGGGGATATAAATAAAACAATTAAAACAAATGAAAGTTATTTGAAAATTCCATTATTTCAGACCTCCAGACGCTGTTCTTTTCTGAGTGAGCTAACCTCTTTACGGCACAGCCTCGATTAATTGACGGTGGTACAGCCGTCACTTACTATGGATCAATGGTCTGTAGAATGAAGTTGGCTCACATGTTTAAACTTTTTTTTGCATTTTTCTTTAATTTCTGCTTATTGAGAAATACCTCATTGAAAAAATATGTATGTAGGTACTTAAATATGCGGCACTAGCAGAAATATTTCGCTTTTCGAGGTAGTGGGTTTTGGGACTCAAACTCATCTCTTCTGAGACCAAGTGATTTTCAAAGGTCTATGGAATCCTTTTGTGTCTGAAAAAGGAATTGATTCCTATACACCTCTTTCAGGAACTTCCGCTCAACTTTTATTTTGTGGGTAGCCCGAAAATTTACAGGTGTCCAAAGAAAGAAAAACATTTAAAATTGGCAAATTGGACAAAAATATACACATCACCGAAAGAATTATATATATATATATATATATATATATATATATATATATATATATATATATATATATATATATATACATCGACGTCTTAGTGGAGGTATGGACCTAACAGCACGCTTATGTATGTGCCAGATCTTCGCTTTAAATAATCAATATCTCTTTGGGTATCACTAAGAGAATTTCACTGAGCATAACCTGTTTCTTCATCATAACAAATATAGGACAATTTTGTTAACGGTGGGATTCTCATACCCTCTGAGTATATTATTCAGTACAAATGCATATAATTTTCTTATTTTTCAGGTCTAATTGTTTCGATTCCGAGTATTTTAAAGCTTGTGCCGACGCTTTAATGATAAAAGAAGAGTTTCAAGAACTTGTGGAAAGATTGGGAAAAAAGTGAAAAGGAAGCGACGGCCAGCTTGATCTCATCTTGTTCTAGTCATGTTTTGTGTTTGATAATCCTGTTTTTTTTTTGCCGTAGATGGTACCACTTGCATCTTTAAAACACGGGCACTTGTTCGAAACAAATTGTGATAACATTCACCAATCCAATTTAGTATTTGCAAAATTTATTCAATGGTTAAACCTTCTTTGAACAATACATGATCATACTGAAGGAGAAATCTGAAATTTAAGGGCCACGTTTGATTTCATTATTTAAATGACTCGGCTAATAAGTTAATTTTTCTTGTATAAGTGGTTGCCATTCGGTTAATTATTTTCTTGCTAACTCTTTTGAAGTTAGTTTATTTTTGTAGTAGGACTATTATTACTGCCACCTCCCAAAATAATAACAATTCAGTAAGGCGTTAATATATGTTACTGAGAAGTCGCCTGAATTATTTAGTCTATTTTCCTTTTCTCCTTTTTTTTTAATTCCTCAGAACTATTCTAAAGATAAAATGTATTTGTTATATTCTTAAGAAGGTTCAAAATTGTGTGCTTTAGTTTAATCAGTACAACTTTGGACTCTCTTACGAACTAAACCCCACAGTAAATCTTTTAATCGCATTCTACCTCTCTTGAAAACCAGTGATCCAGTGTTTGGTTATGAAGGAAATTATTTTAAAGATTGTTTTTATTTTTTGTTGGAAATATATTTTGTGAATATAGTTTTTAATAAATCTTATGGAGCTGCAACGAGTTGTCTTAAATAAGACTGTGTTTTAACTGATACCTTAGAATATAGATGTATGCGTTGGTGTTGCTGAGGAGGGGCAAAGAAAGGTGGTGCATCCATAAAAATTATTGCCCCCTTGCAAAAATCGGAAAATTAGTTTAAAGATAGGCTTTTATTGAAGACCGTGAAAATACCCCTCTCCTCCCCTGAGAAATCCTTAGTTATCTCCTTGAATCTATGAATCAAAAGGTTTATTGTTTGCAGTTGGTGAATAGTGTCAATCAGCATTTTGTCACTCAACGGGTATATATTTAAGCCTAAGTTGCTGTAACTATTCTCTTACCCAGGGCACGTAAACTTGTAATCCACTCTGGGAGGGGCTTACCTTTTGATGATGAAGACTGAACTTTGGGAGAGACGCCAAAAATGTATTGCATACAAAAAATATATTGTATGGCAATTGTATAGAAAAATAAGAAATTAAACGAAAATCGTCAAAATCTCTAAGAGGGAGGGGGACATGCTGAAGGCCTCTTTCATTTTTCGTAGGTGCCTGAGATATAGCTTTAACTTTCTTTGTTATATCTTTGTCTTTATGGTACTTATTTTTCATTTTTCGCTGCCATTTTTACTTGATTTGCAAAAAGTGGCTCCAACTTACCTCCCCCCCACCAGGGTTTTGACGAAATTACACAACCGCTGAGAGGTATTAGTTGCAATTATTGCTCCGTAGCTTTGCCTGTGGGTCGTAAGTTGCTGTAACTCCTCTAGAGGTCTTGGTCACAGTCTCCAGAAAATTTTAAGTGGAAGGATCAAAATTTGCTCAAAATAAATAAGAGCCAAGTGTAGAACAAATAAGACTGAAGCTATTATAAGGTCCTTGATCCTGGTCATAGTTAAAAAGAAATTTGAAAATATATGTGTTGTAATATCAACACGAAAATATCTGACTCAATATCCTCTTGCAACTACCAGAATTCGGTTTTCTCATAGAGGAGTTAATACTTCCAGATCTTCTCAGTAGCTCAGTAGAGCTACTGTATGGGTCATAGCTCAGAAGAGCTGTGCATTGCTCAGATTTAAGTTGACTAGGGATACCTTACTTCTTTGTATTTGGACTGAACCTAGACCCATATTAATCTAAGCTTTAGTAATAACATTATTTGACCCATGAGTAAGCCAATAACTCCATACCTTCCCAGTAGCTTCATACATTGTCTTAGTGTAAATGGAGTAAGATTACCTTGTTTTTTTTTTATACCAGATAGCAGAAAAATTTTTTGAATTAAAATTCACTTGAGGTTTTATCCTTCTTATCGAAAAATATGGTAATTCATCGAGGAGAGGCAACACAGGGCAATTTCACTTAACTAGGTTCTATTAGTAATACTGAGATGAAAAGAATATATATTTTCAATTTAAAGGCTATTGTAGTAAAAATTACTATCTCGTAGATAGCCGTGGAATTTCCTGAAATAGATTTCACTTGAGTTATGTCTTATCTTCAAGGAGTGCGATAGTACCTCGTAGAACACGTGACAGATGGCAATATTAGTTGAATTTGGCCTCCACTGGTTCCAGAAATATGGAAAATGGTGCTGTAGGAAAAGATTTACCTTAGAGTAGGACATAATTTCAATTCTTTCCTACATTTTTCTTATTAGAAAAAGTTAGTCAGGAAATTTAGACCTGCCAAACTTAGTTCGTCAACTCAGTCTGTCGCTCACGCAAAGATTTATATATTATAACTTTCCTGTCTCCAGAAGCTTATTCTAGTATTATCAACATTACCTGACACACACACGACTGGCAGTAGCCAAAATTAGAATCCCTGAAAACTACAAAAACAGCCAGTCATCTTGGAAAATTGACACAGACCAGATCTAGCAAGACTCTGCTCTGGCTGAATTATACCAAGTTGAAATATTCACTATATTCAAGGTCCTTAAGCAGTACGACGATAGTGAAGTTGTATGACTGATTTTCAAAGCGAATGCTCTTGCATCTGTAACTATCTTTGCTGGATTGAAACAGCATAAGGAAAATAAGGGATCAGCAATGAGTCCCTCGCCTTCATTGAACGCTGAGGAATAACTTGTCTTTGTGGGGATATGACAGCATGAAAACAATTAAAAAAAGAGTGTAACATCATACTCCACAAAAACCACAAGACCTATATTTACAGCAAGGCATACGGGCTTCGGGAGGTAACCAAGGATAAGGACGCAAGAACCACTTAAAAGATCTTCCGTCAGGTTTCAGATCAACATACCCAGACTACAATGCATCTTCAAAAGGTCATCCATGGGAATATTTGTGACCAGCCATAGTGTTTCCACCTGTGGAAAGACTACTTCGAGAAATCACTAATGTCAGAGCCACCCAACCAAATTGACAACCAGCTTACTGCTCCTGCGGCCAATGCTACACCTGCCCCCGATTGGACCAAATTTACAGGAGAATAAATAAAAATCCCAACCCGTAAGCTGAGAAATAACATAGTGCCGGGAATATTGAGACTGGCATAAGAAATGTTGAAGAATAGCGGTCCATCCATGATCCTTTGTCTGCGAAAGCCATTCAGTATAATGTGGAGTTCTGAAAAGATCCCACTAGACTGGAAGACAGGCATACCTTTACCAGTCTACCAGGGAAAAGAAAGCAAACCATATTGTAGTAAATACCATTGCATAACCCTGCTCCCGGTGCACGATTATAATACTCCGTACTTTGTGTTTTTTTTATACTTTACGGGTAATAAAGTTCATTCATTCATTAAGCGGGCAACAAGCTAGCTCTAGCATCTCCATCACACATAGGAAGCTTGGTTAATGCTAGGGTGGTTCAATCGTGGGCAAAGTCATACAATTAGACATCTGCTAGAGAAAAATGTAGAATATAAAGAAATACATACTTGGCCTTTGTTGATTTTCGATCAGCATTCTACACTATTGACAGACAGTCACAGTGGCTGATTCTCTAATCCGCTCTTGTACCCAAAAAAATTTCTTCCAGGAGCTCTATAATAGCGCCAAAAGCGCTGTCATTATAAATAGTCAGGTTTTCGCACGTTTTCAAATTAGAAATGGTGTTTCATAAAGCTCCACCAATGCGCCCGAACTGCTCAACTGCGCCACGAATCTTGTACTCAACAAATCATTGCTGGTGTACCCTTTCGGGATCGATTTTGCTGGAAGATTTTTTCCAGACGTTACGATGTGACATTGATATGTAAAAGTCTCAGTGAGCTCACAACTGCGCTGGAAACACTACCGCCTGCAGCAGATAATCTTGGTCTAAAAATAAACTGATCTAAGACTAAAATAATGCCTGTAGGCAAGGCCCCATCGAACCCCCTTACATCTATAGAACTGTGCAGTCAAAATGATGATGTAGTCAGTTGGTTCACTTATCGGGGTTCTATTGTCTGATTAAACAGAAACGCAGATGCAAAGAGGTTAGCAAGGGTGGCAAAGGCGAATCCCGTCTTTGGTCGTCTTCTGAGAACAATACTTCAAAAACTCCAGATCAGCTGCTTCACAAAAGCACGAATCTATAGTGTTTCAGCAGCCAATGTCACATTGTACGCACCAGACACTTGGCCCACTATTCAGATGTAAATGATAAATGTATGTGGTATCCAGACAAAACACCTCTGCAAAACAGAACAGGCTAGATGGTTTGACAGGGTACGGAACTTGGAGATCCTCCGCTCTTGTAAATTATCACCCTGGTCTGAGCAGCCCAAACCTCTGTCGTTTCGTTGGCATGGCCATATACTCCAACTTCTTACTCAAACACCCGCACAACTCATTTTCTACTTTAATCCAACTGCAAACGGCCAGAAACATCCAAGAGATAGACCCCGCACATAATGTACGGAAATAATTTGTTGTCTTCTTATTTTCTGGAGCATTGAACCCAATGAAGCTCCAATCACTGCCCAGGATAGGCCACTCTGGAGATGACTAACGGTGCTAACGGATGGTTCCAACTATGCTATTGCCACTGCCGAAAAGGAGCTTCAAGTCAAGTAAGGTGAAGAACTTCAGCCTCGTTTTTCCTTTTAAAAAATATTTCATTTTATTTTATTTTTATCTTTGCTAGTAACTTAGGACCATAATTTGCAACTGATTTGGGTGTAGTGTGTTTTTTATCACTCAGTTAAGACGCACAATTTAAGAATATTTCTCTAAAAAATCATAATTACTACTTTACTCAACTAAATGCGACAACATTATCGCCTGTTCGGTTTCTTAATAGGAAACAGTGTTAAATTTGTTTTATAGGAGCTTACGCATAATTTACGAAAAGATATATAGCAATATATCATTGATATAAATATAAAATATAAAAATATATAGCAATATATCATAAAAGTACACACACAAGACTTCGATTTTTTTTTGGGAGGGGGGCAGAGTTTAGAGGGTAAAATGGCTTTAAATATATAAAGCCAAAGCATACGGAAATACAAATAAAATACAGGAAAAACCTTTCAAGTCTCAAGATATTGGGATTACAAGCCCAAATGTGCCCACATGGCTGGTGTTTAAGAAAAAGTATCCGAATATTATTGACACCTCAAATAAAGAAACGAAGATATACTTGGTAATAATGTCTAAACAGTAAAAAACATTCCTAAAGACTCACGAAAAAAAACATAATCATACAAAAAACATTTATGACAATTATCTTTCCTAGTTTTCCTTGCAAAGTCACCTTTCCACAGCTAATCCATAGCTGCTTAAAAAAACATTGGACATTAATTCAAGAGACAAAACTATCAAGTTAAAAAGCAAACTTCTGATGCCAAACAAAATTTATTGTTTTTAAAGATTGCAGAAAGTTTTATCCCGAAGTTTAAAATTTATAAAATTTGTGGTCAAAGATTATTACGGTTAGGGTTGTCTATGGGCTATATCATTCCCTAAATCTCTATTCCTATTTTTAACCCTATCTATCAAGAACGAAAGGGAACAGCAATATGAGATTGGCAGTAGAAATTAGTATTTATAGCCAGGATGTTTGATAAAAATGAATTTTCTTCAGACAGAATTGGCCTGGGTCGCTAATCTTGTCAACATTTAGTCTCTGCGCATCATTACCAGTTTATAAAGTAATAATGTAATTGAACAAAATCAAACATAAGACAGAACTAATCAATTTATGAAAATGTGAGAAACTGACTTTCTAACATAGCGTGGAAACCAAGTCTTTCACTAATTCAATCACTTACTACAAGGAAAATCATGTAGATTTAGGAAAAATCATTTTAAAATTCTTCCATTTAAACTTATCAATATCTTATTCTTCATTCTATAATTATCCATGATCAAACTTGAGCTTTTCTTTTTCGGCTTGGAGCTTATTCTGTTAAGTCATCTAGCAGTCACTATTTGACCTTCAACTGCCTATAAAAGACCAATTTCTCACAAGAATAGAAGTATTAGTTGACATAGTTTTAGTTTTGTCTTGTTTGTTGTGTCCCTTTGAAACTTGTCTGGCATCTGGCATTATGGACATATTTACTTCTCTTAATGCATACCACTGGACCCGTTTTGATTTTTGAAATAACTTGGGGGGGGGGGGGGTCACAAAAGAAAAGCTAAGGGTTTTGTAACCAGTTATACATAATTGGCATCTGGGTTCTCTAAGGAGAATACCATTGCTTTTTGACATTTGATACATGTGAGAGTGCTAGTTGACTACCGAACTCAATGTAATATTTTTTAGTCTTCCTTTTAACTTTCAGGTCAAATTTGTCCTGCGAAAGCAGTTTGTAATTTATCTCTCTGGTGATTGATTTCGCAGTTTTTCCGGCTCTACAATAGAATTCTATGACTTCAATAGAGTTAATGAAGTTGTCGACTAAGTTGATAAACAACTCTTGTTTGACGTTCTTGACTTAACTGAAGGCTAGGTTAGTTAAGTAAGGCTAATATAAAATAAAATCAAACCCTTGAGGTATTGTAAGACTTGCAGTAATTTCAAAAACTTACCGTAATGTCAAAAAGATGAATATCTTTGGTTAGTGATAAAAACCTTACATACGAAAAATGTAAAAAAATGTGAAAAACTTGCCATGAGGTCGTAAAAATAAAAATTCTTTTTTGAGTGTGGCACATTTTATGGTATAAACTATGTGGAAAGCTTTATTGATTTCTTTGACGTTGTCGGCATCTACATATCTGGAGGGGGGGGGGAGTAAATGTCCTCCCTAGAGGGTTAAAAGTAGGAATTTTATAGTAGCAAAGATTGAAAATACCAATTTGGGAGCTTGAATTTAATTGGTGTCCCCCTCCGGCCAAGAAAATCCCATAAATTCTGTATCCGCTCATGATCTTGATAGAAACGCATTTATGCACCTTTTTCTCTTGTCTTTAAGAGACCAATTTCTCACAACAATCGAACTATTAGTTGACATAGCTTTAGCTCCCTTACTATATTCTTTCTTTAGTTCCCTTTATTTAGTTTTATTCTTTCTTTAGTTCCCTTCCTATATGGGATGTATAGAATACATCCCATAAATTCTGTATCCGCTCATGATTTCGGTAGAAACGCATTTGTTTACCTTCTGTACGCTAGAGAGCTCTGAACTCTTTGATTTAAGGAATCAACAGATGGCATTATAAACATTATTGCGACCAATCAAATTTCGCCTAGTCTGCTTAGGCAATCATTTCAAAATAGAAATCTGTCGAATTTCGGATCTGTCGAATTTCGGAGAATTCTCAGTTGAATTATATTTTAGTTAAAGATATCAAGAACTTTTGTTTGTATTTACGCCAAAATTTGTGCAAAAATGAGATATAGTTTTTTCATACTGTATTTTTTTACCATTTATCTTGGAGCTATAGCAAAAGATTACTACAAAACCCTGGGCATACAGAAAAGTGCTTCAGACAGAGATATAAAAAAGGCTTTTAGAAAGCTGGCAATGAAGTATCATCCAGATAAAAACAAAGAAGAAGGTGCAGAAGATAAGTTTAAGGATGTTGCAGAAGGTAAAAATTAATTTGTAAACCTTATTACTTCTACAGCCTTTTTAAAAAAAAGTCAAGAAAGTATGAATTTCTGCTGTTGCTATTGTACCTTTGTTGCCCTCCCACGATGGGGCTAAATATAGCCCTAGTTCAGGCTCAAATGGCTTTGATTCTGTTTTTCATGGTAAAATTCTAGTTTGGTTACTTTTGCTATTTTGGAAAGGGATTAGGTTAAGAAAATGAAACATCCAGGGGCAAAAATATACTCAGAGAAGGTATTGTCAAGCTTTCATGTTAACCCTTTTCTGATTTCTAAGTCTTGAAAATGTGCCTACTTACCTTAAATTATATCTCCTAGCACCTAAGATTAAGGAGCCTTGAGGCTAGATATCTCCAAGTAATGTCAACTCAATATTCATGGAATGGTTCCTGAGTGGATCATTACTATGCATATATATATACAGGACAGCTTGGTTTCATCATTTGGTAGCACTAGATGTTTTGCCAACCAGTGTATTTGAGGGCTAAAAGGGTAGATGGCTCAGGTGATGTAAGCTCTACAATTCAAACCCACTCTGTAGGTGCCACACTCCAGGTGTAGGACTGGCCTGTACCAGCCATTACTTGGACAGTTTGAGGTTGATGTCACAGTACAACAGCAACATCAGATGAGTGCCAGGTAGTAAAGGATGACTAGTGGCAGTTTATGTATGGGGCCATAACTGGGTGTTTGCACCTAATAGACCTGCTGGATGATACTGACTTGTCCTACTATTTCTTCTATGACTTGCTGCTCTAGTCATGGTCAACACTAATCTTGAAGCTGTCAACTGATCTGGCCAACATAGTATGTTGGCATGGCCATAGCATGGCCAATCACTGATTTGCAACATAGTAGATTGAAGCTGTCAAATGATCTGGCCAACATAGATTTGCAACATATTAGATTGTGGAAATCAGAGTTCCACAAGCAGATTCCTTAGGCAGTTGTATTATTCATGGTGTGTGTGGGTAAACTGTTGTGGCTTCTTTGGATGTCCCCTGATGATCCTTGATTCAGCTAGAGAGAAAATGGCATTTTCTATATCTGCATCCACAACTTTGTTCATTGTTATTATATCTCCATGCTTTCTCCTGTAGATAAAAGGGTACCATTCTAGTTCGGCTACTTTTTGCTATGTTGGAAAGTGGTTATGTTAGGATGATGAAACTTTAAGTGATGGAATCTAGGATCTACAAACTAAAGTATATTCTGGAAATGAATTTTGAAATAGGCCTACCTATTGCTACTCCTTCTGGAGGACACTGACCTTTGATGACCTTAAAAAACTTTGTTCTATAAAAGTGAAACCTTAAAAAAATAGATATTCTCCTTAAATAAAGTACAAGAAAAGTATTTTCAGCTTTACAACTTGGCTCAATCCCAGTTTTTGATGTTTCAAAGATCTGCAAATACATTTCCCAATTTAGAGAAAAACCTACTGATATGGCTTAAAATTACTCTCAAATAACAAGAACTGCATTTTCAAAACTAAAACCAGAGAAAAAGAAATTGAAACTAAAAATTAAGGTATAATATTGTTTTGTCTAAATTTCACTAGGCAACCTGTCAAGTAGACAAATTTCTAAGACATAAAAATGACAAGAGGGTTAACATGGTAGCTTGGCAGTATCTACCTGGAGTATGAATTGGAGGGTTAACATGGTAGCTTGGCTATATCTTCCTGGAGTATGGGTTAACAGTATGGAATGGAATATGAGTTTGAGGGTTAACACAGTAGCTTGGCACTTCCTGGAGTATGGGTTAGAGGGTTAACATGGTAGCTTGGCAATATCTTCCTTTTTATAAATACCCTTTTTAGTATTTTTTAAAATACTTAGAATACTATGTGTTTAAAATATTTTGTGTTTAAAACTAATTTTTGCTCAAAACACAAGTTATGCTGCTTTGTTTTCTTTGGAATTTAAGTGTTTTCTTTGGAAATCTGCTACTGCCAAGGCAAGTTTCATTTATTGGATTTTTTGCTATCCCTTCTTGATTAACTGCATCCCAACCTCTCCCTACTGCCTTGATATAGCCCTCGGCTATATTCAAAATTTTTGATTTTATTGTTTGGTTTTTATTTTTCATTTTTATTGTTAAAACAACTATTGATTTGTATGAAGCACAAAAATAATGCAAACTAGCCAAATCAACAAATTTTGGATGTCAGCTTAGGCTATATTCAGATTTTTTGGTGTTGGGAGGGGGAGTGTCTTACAGTTAATGTGGAAGTGGAAGCTGGTGTAAATTTTTTTTTTTATATTTGTGTTGGGACATCCTTCTTGATTTTCCTGCTGGCTTGTGTATGTAAGTGCTACAAGTGTTTTTGGGATCCTTATTTGACTATAAGTGCTGTTTTGTTTCAGCTTATGAAGTCCTATCTGATCCTGACAAGAGAAAACAATATGACATGCAAGGATTTGATGGATTTTCAAAGACCCAAGGAAGTCCTTATCAGTTTGATTTGAACCAATTCATGAAGCAGTTTCAAACTGGTTTCAACTTTGATTTTGGGGACAGCAATGTTAGAATGCAAAGGCCAAGTGCAAAGATGGGAAAACATGGGTTTTTCAATTTTGATGATTTTTTTGTAAGTTATGCTTTTTGACCTAGTAATGGGAATTAGTTTACGTCATTTATATCCTAATAAGCTATCAGCTGTTTTATATTAAATAGATAGTCTCTATAAAGGGCAACTAAGATTACAGATGGGGCTTGTCCCCTATGGAACTAGGGCTCATAGATCCCCATTTGTTTGTTTACAGTTAATCATTGTTTTCCCCATTCATCATTAACAACGCAAATTAGTCGTAGATGTAGGAGAAAATTTTCAAACAAGGACAAAAGCGTGATTTTGCAAGTGTGATAAAATTGTTGTTACCTTACCTTAGACCTTAGATCCTCCTGTGCCGCCAGAGGCACCCAGGGCATCCACGAAGAGCCGCCAGTCATCCCACATGTGCGCCGCTGCCCAAACATCTTCCCACTGAGGCTGGATTGTCGTGTGGATGTTCGACAAATCCCGTTGGTAGGTGTGATGCAGCGTGTTCTTGGGTCTACCTCTCCTGCGAGTTCCCTGAGGTTGCCACTCTAGGATCAGCCTAGGGATCCTGTCTTCCTTCATACGGATCACGTGCCCAAGGTAACGCCATCTACGTTGCCGGATGACGTCTGTGACCCTGGGCTGACCTGAGATAGAGCGGACTATCTGGTTTGTGATGTAATCCCTCCAGTCGATGTTCAGGATCCTCCAAAGGCAGTTGTTTTCGAAGGCTAGGATCCATCTTTCTTGTTGCTGATTCAACCTCCAGCACCCACTGCTGTAGAGAAGTGCAGAAAGGACGTTGCTATTAAATGGTCTCAATTTCAGCTTCAGGGAATACTTTTTCGATCGCCATACTGGCTTTAGTTGGTTAAAAGCTCCACTGGCTTGCCCATTCCTCTGCTGCACTTCTCGCTCACTTGATCCTGAGTTCTCCACAGTATTGCCGAGGTACCTGAACTCCACGACCTGCTCGATGGTTGAATCTCTGCATTTCATGTCCTGAGGGGAATCGGTTGTTGCCATACTCTTGGTCTTCTCTGTGTTGATCTTGAGTCCAAGTCGGCTAGCATTTTCACGGATAGTATTAAGAAGATCCTGGAGTTTGGCCTTGTTCCTCTCCATCAAGGCAATATCGTTGGCAAAATCCAGGTCGGCTAGCTTTTTGGCTTCTCCAATTTGGATGCCCAATCCTGTACAATCACGAAGTACGTAATCAATAACGAGGACAAAGAGTAACAGAGAAAGGACACAACCCTGTTTTACGCCGGACTTGATACGGAAATATCTGGTGTTCTCATCTTGGGTCTGAACACAGCATTCTGTGTTTTCATACAATGCAACAATTAGGGACACTATTTTTTCGGGGATTCCATAGTACCGCAGGATTTTCCAAAGCGAGTCTTGGTTGATGGAGTTGAATGCTTTTTCGAAGTCCACGAAAATCGGGTACATTTTTTGTCTCCATTCATTGGACTCCTCGATCATCATTCATAGCACATAGATGAGGTCAGTGCAGGAACGGGACGGCCGGAAGCCATGCTGTTCGTCATGCAAGTGACTATCGTGGGCTGTCTGAATGCGCTGGAGAATAATCTGTGCAAAGAGTTTACCCGGAGTCGAAATGAGACTAATGCCCCTCCAGTTGTCGCATTTTGTCGCGTCACCTTTCTTAAAAAGTTTGATGAGCGTACTTTTTGTCCAATCATCAGGTACTTTCTCAGACTTCCAAATGCTAGCAAAGAGTGTCAGCCACACAGTCATACAGACGTTAAGTGATGCTTTTATCACTTCAGCTGATATCCTGTCTGTACCTGCAGCTCTACCATTTTTTAGCTTGCAGGCTGCTTGACTGATTTCTACATCATATGGTTCTTCGGTGCTGATTTGGAGGTTCAAACAGGGGGTTACGGGGATGTCAGGCGGATCCAGAGGGCGGGGTCTGCTCAGAACCTTTACTGCAAGGCCCATACTTAGGCGATTTCCGATGGGTCTGTGACAGTTTTGCCACTTGCATCCTTGACTGGTCCGTTTACGTTTCGGCTTTTCCCCACGATTTCATTAGTAATCTTGTATACGGCTCTGGAGTCACCTCGTTTTGCCGCTTCCTCCGCCATGGCAGCTTTTTCCTCCAGAAGGTTGCGCTTGTCCCCCCTTGCCCTTCTTTTGACTAGTTTATCCAGATCTCTGTACAGTTGGTTCTTTAGGACTGTGTCGTTGTATTCACCACCATTTAGAAGCTGCTGTTTTAGATTGCGTCGGTCACCAATCAGGTTCCATGTCCTCTCGGATAGCCATTGGTCTTTGGGCCTCTTGGCATACCCAACCGTAGCAGCAGCCGTTTGGCTGTAAACCTCCTTGATGGTGTTCCAGGTCGACTCCAGACTGGCGTCAGTGTCATTATCTAGGGCGAGGGCTTCGAACTTGTTAGAGAGTGTAAGGGCAAACACATTTCGTATTGCCTGAGTGGTAAGCTTTGTGGAGTCGAAGGCGGGGTTTGCCTTGGGACTGGTCTTCGGTGTAGCCTTTAACTTCAAGATATCCTGGCTATCATTAGGGCGTGATCGGATGCCACGTCAGCTCCTCTGAAGGCTCTCACATCTTGTAGACTAGACTTCCATTTTCTATTTATCAGAAGGTGGTCGATTTGGTTGTGAGTTCTCCCGTCTGGGGAGTTCCAGGAATATTTGTGGATTGTTTTGTGTGCAAACATAGTACCCCCAATTATTAGAAATTTTCTTATCAACTCACTAATTAGATAGCTAAGAAACAGACATACCTTTAGAATCGGAATTTCATCCTGAATCCCAATATAACGTTTATTTACGTCGGGAATGAATTTTATCCCCCACCCCCTACCTAATGTGTAAATATATATCCTGAACTGTATGTATGCACTGGATTCTCCACACATCTTTATTTTCTTCAAATTCAATTAATAGTTGGTCCAAAAAAATAAAAACTTATTGTATAAATTCAATAGTTGCTGGTAAAGTTTATTTCTGACACAAAGGAATGTTATATTTGGATTCAAGATGAAACTTTGATTCTAAAGGTGTGTTTATTTCTTAGCTATCTCATTAGTGAGTCAATCAAAAAATTCACGAACTTAGGGGCTTAATCCTACTGTTCTAAACCATGTACGTCTACATGACAGTGTGGAAACCAGTTTTGTTTGATATTTTTTTCTATTTTTATTTATATATTTTTTATACAGATCTAAGACTAATTTACTTTCCTCATTAGTAGCCTTGGTGTTTGTTTTTGTATATAACCATCTGAAAATAAGGGAGATAGAAATTGTCAGTTAGTCTAATCATTTAGAATATTTTTATTGAGGCAATATGCTAGAATATATCAAGAACAGCATCTCATCATAGTGGTTTAAATTGCCATTCTGTAATGTAAACTACTAAACAGAAGAATGTGGAATAGTGTTTGATTGGTCACCTAAAAATAATCCAGCAATCAGAAACGAAGTTACATGTCTTACACACCTTACGTAAATTAGTGGGGATAGGTCTACTTTGCCAATTTGAAGCCACTGTCTCCCTTCAAAGTGAATCCTCTTTTTCATCGTTTTATTTTGATTATGAACTGCTGCTTTAAAACTATTTATAAGATTTCCTCTGATCCTAGGTCCTACTGATTGTCAATATCATGTTTCCACTTAAGTTGCCCTAAGATATACCTTATTGGCTCCAAGTTTGGCCAATATGTGTTTTATCTTGTTTTGAAATTTGATTCTTGTCACTGGCGATCTGGATAGATAGATGTTCATTCATATGGATAAAAAAAAAATAGTAAATAACAAAAGCATTTACATAATCATTTACCACCCGCAAGGCTCTACGGCCGGGAATGCAGGGAGAAAACAAACAAAAAAGTCAAAAAGGAGAAACAAATACAAATAATCATACTAAAAAGGAAAATGACAAACAGTCCCCCTCCATTGACTACTTGGCACTGATTACCTCTTTCCCTCAATTGGTTCTGTAAAAAGAAAGGTAAGGGTAAACCTGTGACTACCAGCTCTTTGACTTTGTTGGTTTTACAAAACAAAGTGAGAAAGGGTTAACTGCTCTGTACCTCTCTTGGTTTTGGAAAAGGGGAGGAGAAATCGATGACTACCGGCTCTTTGTTTTTGCTGGTTCTGCAAAAGAGAAGGAAAAACTCTTGACTAGTAGCTCACTCCCTCTGTTGGTCTTTAAGAAAGAAGGGAGAAGTATAAAAAACTGGCACTTTGCCGGAATTGCTCCAAAGGTGCAATCTAACATTGGTCATGAAAAATGGTTATCAAGATTCTTTGATATGTGTGTTGTTGTTTTACTTTTTACAAAATGCGGTATTTTCTCTTCTCTAACTTGCGGGAATATTTGAAAAAAGAGAGGTTTTGGTATTAGTTTTTTTTCTCAGTTTTTTTTTTATGTCAGGGATATTTGAAAATATGCTTAAACAACTCGATAACAACCCTGAAAATTATTTTTGAACTTATTCAACTTTCCTGAAAAGTTACCTCATGTAGCGCAACACTTTATGAACCACTACAGCCAAGATATGCCCGGCCATCATGTAAAGTTTTCTATCTAACTGACTTTAGCATAACATTGAGGCTACAATCCCTACCATTAATATCAATATATTATCATTAAATTGTGGGGGGCAAATGGGCCTTGTAACTTATGCACCTGTAACATCCTTTGGAAGACCGATACAGCTTCAAAAACCTTGTCATGCTAAACTTGGAGAGATGACAGTGCTGAGGAGGCTTGTTCCCGATGACCTTCAACAAAACAAATAATTAGATAGGCCAAGTAAAAAAAAAAAAAAATGGATAGAAATAGCATTATAGAGTACAGCTATGGTGTTATCTTTGGACTTAAATTATTACTTGATAATTAGATGCCATTTTGGTTCTATTTAACTCTGCGATAAAGTTTGTTTTCACAAAATGAGGTATTTTCTCTTCTCTAACTTACGGAAATATTTGAAAAAAGAATTGTTTCGGCATTAGTTTTTTTCTTATCAGGGATATTTGAAAATATGCTTAAACAACTTGGTAACAACCCTGAAAATTATTTTTTAACTAATTCAACTTTCCTGGAAAGCTACGTCATGTAGCATAACAATCTATGAACCACTATAGCCAAGATATTAACGGCTATCATGTAAAGCTTTCTATCTAACTGACTTTTGTGTAACATTGACGCTACAATCAATACCATTAATATAAAGGTATTGATGGTAGTGATACAAAATAACTAGATACGCCAAGTTAAAAAAAAGTGATAGAAATAGTAATAATGGTGTTATAATGGTGTCATTTTTGGACTTAAATTATTACTTGATAATTAGATAAAATTTTGGTTCTATTTAACTCTGCAATAATAGAGACGTAATGCATCAACTGTCCGTGCTGTTGGAAACGATATGAAGGCTTGTGTTTTAGCAAAAATTTTACAATTTTTGTGATTTGTTGATTAAGAATTAATTTTAGTTGAATTTTTTGTTTTGTATTCTTGTATTGTGTTTTTTACCTATTTTGAATCTTCACTTATTTTTGCCGGTCCTTTTAAATTTCCTGCTGAAATAACATCTTTCTGCGAATTGTCAGTTAAACATTTTTAATTAACAATTCTGTATGTGCAAAATAACAAAAAAAAAAAACAATAACGATCTAGATGGCGAGAACAGGCCTATATACGCTGCGTTTAAATCACGTTTGTGTTTTTCAATTAATTTTTTTTTCGAAATATAGGTATTTTTATAACTAGATAGTATGATAACGTCCTATATTTTCCATACAACTAACCTGATTTTAAAATTTATAAATTGAAAACGCGGAAAATCTTTTTTTTTTGTTATTTGTTTTTTAGCTAATAGTTTAATAGTTTATTAGCTTGGTTTACTATACTGGATAAGGCGGGGCTTAAGGCACTCTGGTCCTCCCTTCTTGTGCTACTTCTAATTTTATTCTTTTTTTTTCAGAATGATGATTTGTTTGGCGATGATTTTGGAGCATCTTTCTTCACAGCCAAAAGCCATTCAAGCTCTTGTAAAACAGTGACGAAAAAAGTGGGGAATGTTGTGCAAACGTACACAACGTGCTCGTAATCTGCAAAGAATAATGCATTGACAGTCCGTATTGTTATCAACAGTTTCGCTGTGGCAATTCAAACGGCTTTATTATACGCGTTTGAACTGGAAATTCATAGGAGAGCGGAATAACTGAAAAATACATTTTTGTGTTTTTTTCTTTTACTGGCGACACCCGTTTTGGTTGTTGTTTTTTTTTTTTAATGACGTGTAGTTTTGGACTGCAGGTATACCGTGTAAAACAAGTTTGATGTCAAAATTTCTGATTTTCAGTTTTTTTTTCATTATTATTATTATTATTATTATTATTACTGACAAAGAGATAGTAAGAAAACAAAATTGTAAGCAAGGAAAAGAAAATTGAAATAATTGTTATAATAAGACTAATAAGCAATGGAAGACTATTATAAATGCTCGCCTCCTAGTTTTTTTCTGAAGGATCCTCGCTCCCTTCCCGTATCTGAAAATTTTGTATCCTACGCATTGTGCAGGATTTGGTGAAAGGGGTGTTTTGGGGAAAATCGACTGCACCAAACGGTTAAGTTGACCGAGGTTAATAGTGTGTGATGTAAATCATAATTCAAGGAAAGTGAAGGATAACGTCTTTTTAATTGCTGCAGTCGAATTATAAGGTCTGGTGTTTTTTGGGTTGTGTAAGGCGAAGTTTGTAACTAATTTAGTCTGTGATATTTTTGCAAACTCAAGTGCTAGTTATTTTTTGTTTTTGTAAAAGCTTACCTTTATAGACATTTTAACTGTTAAAGCAAATTGCCAAAACACCACAAAGAAGAAAAAGAAGTCTCACAGCAAAATTTGACCAGAATAATTCATTATGATCAAGGATAATCTTTTTTTATGTGACTGCTTTATTCTTAATTAGCTGAGTTAATAGGAAGAAAGTCCATTTCTTCCTAATGGAAGAAAGGCAAAACCTAGCAATGTTCCAGTAGTTGTAAGGTTTTTTGTAATATTTAAAATTTAGCTAGGAAGTCTACAATTTCAATTGATACAAGCATAAGCATTAAGAGAAGTTAATCGTTTTCGTTGGAACAATCCTTTTTCCAGTTGTACCCTCCTGTTCATATCTAGTAATGATTTATTTCTTTACTTAATTAGTTTAAAAAATAAGCGGAGTACCACGAGAAAAAGGAATTAAATTTAGATGTAACATTAATTACTGAAGACCAAAACTTAGTGCTAAGTACAGGGGTCAGCGGATGAAAAGGGTTAAGGCTAAAGGCCGCATTTTGGGCAAGCCTTTCACTGTGAGGCTTCCTTAAGTATTTACAAGGAACCTTTTGTCTCAATGTATTCGTAGATTTTTTCCTTCAGTATTTGTACTTTCGGTATTACGAAGAGGTGGGTACAAAACACCCTTTTTGGCCCCCTACATATATTTGCTTGGAGCCATATTCGTCTCACATTAAGATAAAGAGTACACAGAGTATATATATGTATATATATATATATATATGTGTGTATATATGTATATATATATATATATATATATATATATATATATATATATATATATATATATATATATATATATATATATATATATATATATATATATATATATATATATATATTTATATAACGTGTAGTATAAATATTCCACTTTTCATCTGCAAAAATTATACTAATGCCTGGGTTTTTAAGTCCGACAACATGAATAGTTTGATGGTAAATCAGTTAGTGTTTTGTTTCATTAAAGGTAATCAGTATTAAATAGTTTAGCTTTGCAATTGAGAATTGAAATTTGTAGTTCATTTTTGCTTTTGCCAGGTTTCTGAAGGTTTACGATTGTGCTATTCTTGGTTTTGTTTAATATTATTCTTTTTCGAAATATATTTTTGTATGCTTCCGGTATATCAATGTATATTTAAGTATTTTACATAAAATGAATTAGGTAGAGGTAAACCATGATCCAAAGTCCTTCTATAGACTCTAGACAGTCAAGGGCGCATCCAGGATGTTTATTCGGGGAGGGAGTGGGGGGGTAAAAAATGCAAAAAAAGATTTTATAAAGCATTTTTTTTTACGTTTTTAAGAGTCTGATGAAAATTTGTGTATGGGGAGGGAGTAAACCTCCCCCCCCCTCTGGATGCGGTCTTGATGACAGTCAACAGGATTTGTTTATAGCGTTTGAACATAGACCACAGTTCAAGACATATAATGCAAATATTTTAATAGTTAATTCTAGAGTAAACTTTAAGAATAAATTATTGTTGTTCTTTATCCTGCTATAGTCTGTGAATAGACATCGCAGTTCCTTGGATTTTTTTTCTCTTTCTTATGCCTGCCAAAATCAAAAATTTGTGGAAGTAAATCAGTTGGTTTTTCTGTTGCATTTTTGAAATCAGTGTTTAATAGTTCAGCTATGTAATTGATTCTCTTTTTACCTCGTTTCTTAAGGGTGATAGTTTTACTGTTTTTGATTTTCCTAAAGAAAAAAATAGAAGTTGGAAAATTTTTGCGTACTTACGGCGTATTTGTATACAACGAATTCGTCAATAATTCTAACTTGTCAAAAAGATTTCGTCAAGTACTTCCTCGGATGTTCTTGAGACGTCTGACTTATATCAACCGCTGCATCTCTTTCTTGTTTATAAATTCTTTTGTATTTTTCTAGTTCATCACAAATTATAACGAACTGTAGACAAAATTCATATAGGCGACAGAATTTGAATCTTAACGGAAATATTTAGTTTTATGTTTTTTGAAAAAAAAAACTTTTCTGAAGGAATAGAGAAAAATGCAGTCTGATTTGTGTTACCACATAGTAAATCACCCTTTCTCCTAAGTTCCTGGCAGGGATCCTTAAAATCTCTCTAGAAAGCATAACTGAGGAATGCGGGAACAGGTTGCAAGGCTTTAACACTACATCCTAAAACCTTTCACACTATCAAAACTTAATGTTTTACGACGTAGGTGTTTTCGAACACCACACTGCCTTTCCGTGACATACAAATGACAGTTCAAATAAGGATATATCCTTTTATTAAACAGTTTAAAACAAACTGATTATTTCGTTGACATGTACAATGACCGTCATCAGCAGATATAATGTGATCAAAATATTCAGAGTTTTTGTCAATGTTTTTCTCTGTCGAATAAAAGCATTTATCCCTATTTGAACTGTTATTATCTAATGAAGGATTTATAAGGTAAGTTAAAGGCTGAGCAATGGTCATCGCTACTGCTTACAGTGCTTTCACACTACATTGTAAAACCTTTCGTAATATTATAACTAAAGATTTCACATTGCGCTATGGAATCTTGCAAAGCAAATTTTTTCATTAACGCAGGTTGTTCGAAGTAGAACTGACTCCCCGTAGAATTTTACGATACGTAAGCTTATGTTACGCTATAGAAAAGTCAACAGAGTAGCCACAAAATGGAACCCCTTGATGAACAATTATTGAATTTTTAAAACAAATTCGTAAACTGTTCCTAAAGTGCATTTCATGCCTGATCAAAGCTTGTACCTCTATTCCACATTTGCAGTGTTAGAGTAGCCTGCTTGTGATAATTTTGGCGATGCTCCTATGAACTATACGACGAACCAGGATCATCTGCAACAGTAGTACTAAATGTTGTTAGATTGAAGGACCTGCGAGTTACAGGTGCCTTGCTGAAATAGAATAAACACTAGAGGAATATTTTTTTCTTTAATTTCGGAATCAAAGAGTAAACAGCACTTGGTGACACAATACAGAAAAGCTTCATCTTTTTTTAATGAATCTGCAAAAGAGTAGGGACTCGATCAGAAATTGTTCCTTTAGCGTTCCAGGACCAAATTCAGCAGCTAAGTCTCATTCTGAGCCAGATTTACCTTTCAGACTGCTCAAAATACTCAAGAGTATGGGTTAACAGTATAGAATGGAGTATGAGTTAGAGGGTTAACATAGTAGCTTGGCAATATCTTCCTTTTTATAAATACTTTTTTAGTATTTTTTTTTTAAATACTTAAAATACTGTGTGTTTAAAATATTTTGTGTTTAAAACTAATTTTTGTTCAAATCAAAGCTGTCAAAACACAAGCTATGCTGTTAAAGGGTTTTCTTTGGAATTCTGCTACTGCCAAGGCAAGTTTCATTTATTGGATTTTTCGCTATTCCTTCCTGCTTAACTGCATCCCAACCTCTCCCTACTGCCTTGATATAGCCCTCGGCTATATTCAAAATTTGTTGCTTTTATTGTTTGGTTTTTATTTTTCATTTTGCAGTTTAAAACAACTCTAGATTTGTATGAAGCACAAAAATAATGCAAACTAGCCAAATCAACAAATTTTGGATGTCGGCTTAGGCTGTATTCAGATTTTTTGGTATTGGGAGGAGGGGGGGAGGGGTGTCTTACAGTTAAAGTGGAAGTGGAAGCTGGTGTAAGAATTTTTTTTTTATTATTTTGTCGGGACATCCTTGATTTTCCTGCTGGCTTGTGTATGTAAGTGCTACACGTGTTTTTGGGATCCTTATTTGACTTTAAGTGCTGTTTTGTTTCAGCTCATCCAAGCTGATGTTTTGTTCATCCAAAGATGGGAAACCACGGGTTTTTCAAATTTGATGATTTTTTTGTAACTTATGCTTTTTAACCTAGTAATGGGAATTAGTTTACGTCATTTATATCCTAATAAGCTATCAGCTGTTTTATATTAAATAAATAGTCTCTATAAAGGGCAACTAAGGTTACAGATGGGGCTTGTCCCTTATGGAACTAGGGCTCATAGATCGCCATTTGTGTGTTTACAGTTAATCATTGTTTTCCCCATTCATCATTAAGAACGGAAATTAGTCGTAGATGTAGGAGAAAATTTTCAAACAAGGACAAAAGCGGGATTTTGCAATTGTGAAAAAATTGTTGTTACTGTGATATAATGGGTAGATATTCAATTAATTCTATAATTTGATCAACCAATGTTTTAGAGGCATTACAAGGGAATTGTTCCAGATATGTTCTTAGGTTCTTATAGCTGCATTTTAATGCAGAAAAGGTTGTTTATGATATTCTGTTAAATCTATTTTTTTGTGTTGATTGTTTGCTGTAAGGTCAAGCTTCATGATGATGGGTAGCTATATTTAAATATTTCAACTTACTCATAGAGAAATGTTCCAATTAAAACAAAATCCGGAGTTTCCTACTGGACCCTATGATTGTAATTTTAATGCCTTTAGTACTCATAGAGTTAAATGAAAAGAAACTTCAAAAGCTTCTATAGCTTCAAAATCCTTGTCATGCTAAGCTTGGGGAGATGACAGTGCTGAGGAGGCTTGTTCCCGATGGCCTTCAACAAAACAAATAATTAGATAGGCCAAGTAAAAAAAAAAATGGATAGAAATAGTATTATAGTGTACAAAATGGTGTTATCTTTGGACTTAAATTTTTACTTGATAATTAGATGCCATTTTGGTTCTATCTAACTCTGCGATAAATTTTGTTTTCACAAAATGAGGTATTTTCTCTTCTCTAACTTAGGGAAGTTTGTTTTCGTATATATATATATATATATATATATATATATATATATATATATATATATATATATATATATATATATATATATATATATATATATATATATGTATATATATTCACAGGTGGGACACAAGACACAATCAGGACACAAGGACCTTGCGTTAACCCTATTCCCGCTTGAGGAGTGGCATCCCTCTAGGGAATTATAACCTAGTAAACGACACAGTATTTGCATGGGATTCTGACTAATGGATAATTCTTCTGGTCTTGGTCTGTTTTGACGGGCATTTTAGGGCGGAAAAACTTCATCCTAGCTAATTTATTTACTATGGGTTGCCTCCCCATAGTAGCATATTATTTGTGACATGAATATATAATGAGTCGGAGGTATTAGGCTTGGGACTGTCTGTGCAGGATTTTGACTCTTCTTGACAGAAGAGCATTGCCAAGTGCTGAAAACCATGTTGTGACCATAAAGGGCCTAGGATTGCACAAAGCCTCCATTGATGCTACAGGTCCCAGAGACCAGGTTCTGAGCTGGCTTAAGTGCTTCGGTTTAGAATTAAGAAGAAATGTTGATCCCTGTCCTGCACTGGTATCTGGGATCATTGCTTTTTCTGAAGCAAAAATTATTTCAGAGATTTAAAGAACATGAAAATTGGAAATTGGGATGTTACGACATTAAAAACGACTATTGTATCGACATTTTGACTGACGAATTCAGACGACTCTAACTGGACTTATTAGGAGCTTCAGAAACTCATATCCCAGGGGCAGAAAGCATAAAATTAGGTGATATACAATTTATATACTCACGCAGGCACATAAACAGGGAGTTGGGCTCACGAGGAATGAGGAAGCTCCTGTCCTGTTTAGGCTGGGAAAGTATTAATAATAGAATATTAATTCCTCATTTTAAATGAAACTATTAAATTAAATTGAGCGAACCGGCTCAATAGTAAACAAAACTCTAAAATACAGACTGTTGATATCAATAGATACATCGAAAGAATCGAATTTTTATGCTAATCTATATATATAAAAATAAGTTTGTAGAGGCACCCCTGCTCTTCTTTTCTGTCCCATGTTCGCAAGTATAGCGATGAATTATCCTAATTTCAAATCTCCTTTGTGTTGAAAAGTTGTCATTAGCAGATTGTTATTCAGATAATATATGGCTGTTCTGTGTACCTGACTGCTGCATGCACACCTCATACGAGCGATTGTTACCAAAAATGATTGCAACAATTGCTATTATCCTTCTACTGATTGCAATGAAACACTTCCATTGTAAATGTCTAAATGAAATAAAAAGTTCAGAAGCAATTTAGATTCTAGCTCGGTGAAAAATTTTCAATTTTCTTTTTCTTCCTTACAATTTTATTTTCTTACTATTTCTTTGTCAGTAAAAAAAAAGAAAAAAAAGAAAAAAAGAAGAAAAAAACTGAAAATCAAAAATTTTGACATCAAACTTGTTTTACACGGTATACCTGAAGTCCAAAACTACACGTCATTTAAAATAAAACCAAAACTGGTCACTAATAAAAAAAAATAAAAAAAAACAACAATAAATTTCTCAATTATTCCGCTCTCCTATGAATTTCCAGTTCAAACGCGTATAATAAAGCCTTTTGAATTGCCACAGCGAAACTGTTGATAACAATGCAGACTCTCAATGCATTATTCTTTGCAGATTACGAGAACGTTGTGTACGTTTGCACAACATTCCCCGCTTTTTTCGTCACTGTTTTACAAGAGCTAGAATGGCTTTTGGCTCTGAAGAAAGAGGCTCCAAAATCATCACCAAACAAATCATCATTCTGAAAAACAAGAGCCTGATTAAAAGTAGCACAAGAGTGCCTTAAGCCCCGCCTTATTCGGTATAGTAAACCGAGCTAATACACTAAATAAATAGGGCTCTAGCGTTACTTTAGAACATCATTTCTCAGCCTGGAGGTTATGATCCTATAGGTTGTATTCGAAACAAGTAAAATCCAAAAAGCAAGTATTCAAAAAAATAACCAAAAACAAAAATATTCTTTCCACTTTTCAATTTACAAATTTGAAAATCAGGTTAATTGTATAGAAAATATAGGCCGTTATTATACTATCTAGTTGTAAAATCCCTATATTTCGAGAAAATTAATAGAAAATACTTCATGGTTTAAATGCAGCGTGTATAGGCCTGTTCCCGCCATCTAGATCGTTATTGGTATTTCTTTGTTATTTTGCACATACAGAATTGTTAGTTAAAAATGTTTAACTGACAATTTGCAGAAACATGCTATTTCTGCAGGAAATTTAGAAGGACCAGAAAAATAAGAGAAGATTCAAAATAAGTATAAAACACAATACAAGAATACAAAACACAAAATTCACCCAAAATTAATTCTTAATCAACAAATCGCGAAAATTGTAAAAATTTTGCTCAAACACTAGCCTTCATATCGTTTCCAACAGCAAGGATAGTTGATTACGTCTCTATTATTGCAGAGTTAAATAAAACCAAAATGTCATCTAATTATCAAGTAATAATTGAAGTCCAAAAATGACACCATAGCTGTACACTACAATACTATTTCTATCCCTTTTTTTACTTGGCCTATCTAGTTATTTTGTATCTGAGTGATTGTTCCGCTTCTACTCTGAGAGCATTAGTTAGACATTTGATACATTTGAAGTTCAGGTTTATCTTTAACAGATTGATTGTATTTCAAAGTAAGCTACAAAATTAACATAAGCATTACTTAGTTAAAACTTCCTTAGTAAAAACATAGACAGGTGAAAATTAAAAATTAGGTGAAAGACTCACAAAGAAAATGCAATCAGACTAGGCTTGAGTTGTACAACCGTAGAAGTCCCCACGTGACGCAATGACATGGTTAGTTAAACTGTCAGACGGTTCTACAGCCAGAGTCAGTACTATTACGTTTTTAGTTATTGCGAAGTAATTGGTGGAACGTTGAAAAGTAGGGGAGGGTGGCTTGAAAATCAATGCAAAGCAATCCATTTGTTATTAGCATCGGTTATAAAATGGCTTTACTGATATAAACAACTTTTCATTTGTGAAGCATTATACTTTGAAATGGCTAGCACGCTTCAGCTTTTTGAAACTATCAGCAAACCTTATAATACACGAGCGTCAAATAAGCTGTTAAATCTAGAGTTTGAATATGATTTTAATATAGACGCAGCATGTGAAGTTGAAGTAAGAAGACACGGTTGTGAGTTTTCTGACCTTGAAGACTCAGATGATGAATGGAAAATGCCAGAAGAAGTTCCTGAACACTTACTCTATTTAACGTCTTTGAAAGACCGAAGAAGCAGCCAAATCATTTTGAAAAAAGAAGAAAAGCTAATGTGAACAAAGTCGGCCAAAAAATTTCGTGCTTTGAAGAAGAAAAAAGAAATACTATGTCAAGAAATGACCGAAAAAGAAAACTGGAAGACACTAAACAAAAACTATCACAAATCAACAGACATCAAAGGAATTGTACCATTAGCACAACTAAAGCTGGATAGATCGCCAAAAATTATAGAGAGAGAAAAAAGAACTACGTGGAAACGCTTAGAAATAGAATTGCAGACTTTGAAATAGAAAACAGAACGATTATGGAAAAAATCAACCGTTTCAGATCCCTAGTTCAAAGTTGAGTCTACAGTTCGAACATAGTTTTGGAGATTCTATGCCATAGTGGCCTAAATTATCATCAACTTCATTGAAATTTACAAAATTACATTGTGAAAAAATCTTGTTTTCTGCATATCAAAATTATTTATTCCTTACGCTGGTTTCTAAATTCTTTATAGGTATCTTTTTGATAATATGTATACCATTCTTAAAGATGTTCTTTTTGCCTTCGCTTTGGATATATAGAGAAAAAGAACATCTTTCTCAATTATTTTCTGGCACAGATAATGGTAATTTACATAGCCTCATAATATTTCTTTTTTTTTTGAATATCACCTTTACTAAGAGTTCTTTCGAGGTGGCTCTCATACATAAACATCTTGCAGTTGTACCCTAAGTCAGAATGATCCCAGGGCAAATAAGAACCCACGGCTTTATTTTCACCTTATCTAAGAAATGCATTTGATCAATTTATTAGTCGAGACTTCAGACATTGCTATTTCACAAAACATACATTAAGAAAGAAATCGAGACTTCATAAACGTGCCATTTGATTTCTTGAATTCCAAAAACATGCCATAGTTCCCTTTCAACTAAAATTCTTTCACCTTGAATTGTTAAATCTTTGCAATAACTACGTTTTGTGAAGAAGTCAATTTTAACATTAAGCAAAATGGATAAAAACAAAGAAAGAAAATATAAAAACAATTAAGAAAGCCAAACAATGGCGATTTCAGCCAACCGATTTTTATTGAATGTTATACATAGCCACCGAGGTCTTAGAAGAAGAAAAGCCAGAAGGGGGCAAGATCGCAAAGGGGCAAACTCATACTGAGACTTCTGGGAGAGGGGATCCCAGGGACGAGTTGCAGGAAAGGATCAGCAGCATTATGGAAAAAATCAACCGTTTCAGATCCCTAGTTCAAAGTTGAGTCTACAGTTCGAACATAGTTTTGGAGATTCTATGCCATAGTGGCCTAAATTATCATCAACTTCATTGAAATTTACAAAATTACATTGTGAAAAAATCTTGTTTTCTGCATATCAAAATTATTTATTCCTTACGCTGGTTTCTAAATTCTTTATAGGTATCTTTTTGATAATATGTATACCATTCTTAAAGATGTTCTTTTTGCCTTCGCTTTGGATATATAGAGAAAAAGAACATCTTTCTCAATTATTTTCTGGCACAGATAATGGTAATTTACATAGCCTCATAATATTTCTTTTTTTGGGGGGTGTTTGAATATCACCTTTACTAAGAGTTCTTTCGAGGTGGCTCTCATACATAAACATCTTGCAGTTGCACCCTAAGTCAGAATGATCCCAGGGCAAATAAGAACCCACGGCTTTATTTTCACCTTATCTAAGAAATGCATTTGATCAATTTATTAGTCGAGACTTCAGACATTGCTATTTCACAAAACATACATTAAGAAAGAAATCGAGACTTCATAAACGTGCCATTTGATTTCTTGAATTCCAAAAACATGCCATAGTTCCCTTTCAACTAAAATTCTTTCACCTTGAATTGTTAAATCTTTGCAATAACTACGTTTTGTGAAGAAGTCAATTTTAACATTAAGCAAAATGGATAAAAACAAAGAAAGAAAATATAAAAACAATTAAGAAAGCCAAACAATGGCGATTTCAGCCAACCGATTTTTATTGAATGTTATACATAGCCACCGAAGTCTTAGAAGAAGAAAAGCCAGAAGGGGGCAAAATCGCAAAGGGGCAAACTCATACTGAGACTTCTGGGAGAGGGGATCCCAGGGACGAGTTGCAGGAAAGGATCAGCAGCTGCCAACCTGACGCAAGCAAAAAGGAAAAAAGAGATAATCCTAACCATATACGAAAAGCAACCCGAAAGAATGTATCAGCAAACCAGCGATCTATAGTAAAGAGGAAAAAAAGGGTCCTGGAGCACCAAATAGAAAGTGGAATTTTACTGATTTCGTAAAGCTGATCATCGTATGGGTCAGCAAAGGTGGTTGACAAACCCTCAAGGATGAAGATGTTGTCCTTCTTATGGAGCCAAAGATTATGGAAGACAATCTGAATTGTTCTACTGATATTGTCTTGGTGAAATTAGAAGGCAGCATAACAAAGGAAAGATAC